>NC_082385.1:7250678-7348350 GCF_031168955.1 Gadus macrocephalus | reverse complement strand
CCCTCCCTTCCTCCCTCTCCTCCCTCCCTCTCTCGCTTGCTGATCTATACATCCTCTCTATCACCCAGGTCTATTAACAAGTGACCCCTGCATTCCTGCAGGGCACTAATGACACGTCTGCCTTGTGTGTGTGTGTGGTGTGTGTGTGTGTGTGTGTGTGTGGTGTGTGTGTGTGTGTGTGTGTGTGCGTTTGCGTGTGCGTGTGCTCGCGTATGTGTGTTCGTGATGAAGGTGGATTAGCAGTGACTCTGCTGAGCTCAAAGCCAAGCGCATCCTTTGAACACACACAGCTTTATTAATTTTCCAAAACGGGATAAAGAGGAGGAGGAGGAGCCGGTCGTGTCCGACATCCTCGTATGACAAATTGATTGACGCACGGGGATGGCAAGAGACGGGACGGCGGAGGGGGGGGGGGGCGGGCAGAGGGTCAGAGATTAGGACACGGGCACAGAAAAAAGAAGAAGAGAAGAGGTAGAGGAGTCAATCAGGAAAAACGAGAGAGAGAAAAGAAAGACAGAGAGAGAGCGAGAGGCGCAGGGGAGTGGGCTCGGGTTTAGCAGAACCAGGGTGTTTCTGTAGGACCGAAGCCAGGCCACAAAAAGAGAGAAAACCTCAGCCCTTATAGCTTTGTGTCCAAAAAATAAATCTCTTTTTTTCGCTTGCTTTCTTTTTTTCTTGGAAAGTTAAAATCCGTTCCGCTACGGTTTCATTTGTGCATCCTGTTTCCTTTGATCGCGGACGGGTCAATCATTGTTTCTGGACGGCACAATGAACCAAGGCCCACACGTGATGTCATCAACGGGCCCGTTCTGGAAGCCGCTGCAACTCCAAATGACAGCGGCATCCATAAATAGGTGCACACTCAAGCGCACACACACAAACACAGACACAGACACACACACAAAACACTTTTGGTCAGTGCATCGCTGTCTTATCTGTCTGTTGTCAAAAATCCCACCTGGTCTCTAACCCCTCCCCCCCCCCCCCCCCCCCCCCCACCCCCCCTCTCTCTCTCTCTCTCTCTCTCTCTCTCTCTCTCTCTCTCTCTCTCTCTCTCTCTCTCTCTCTCTCTCTCTCTCTCTCTGCTCTCTCTCTCTCTCTCTCTCTCTCTCTCTCTCTCTCTCTCTCTCCCTCACTCTCCCTCGCTGTCTCTCGCTCACTCTTGTGAAAACATTCTTGCGGGCTGCGTTTACCTCGCTGCCCGGACGCAGCCAAACATTTAGGCTGTCACTGGGAATCAGCCTCAAAACCATGGCTGGAGGGTGTGTGTGTGTGTGTGTGTGTGTGTGTGTGTGTGTGTGTGTGTGTGTGTGTGTGTGTGTGTGTGTCTGTGTCTGTGTGTGAGTGTGCGTGTGAAAATCGCGTGTGTGTTTGGGGGGGGGGGGGGGGGGGGGGGTTGTGGTGATTGAAACGTCAACTTCTCAAAAACCCCACTCTGTCCTGGCTCCCAAAAAAACCCCTCCCTCTCCTCCCCCCCATACCTCCCACCCCCATCCATCACCACCACCCAAACACCATCAAAACCTCCCCGTCCACAACCACCATCACCCTTCTCCCATCAGATACACACACGCCAACACAACTACCCATTATACACAGAGGTCGGGATTAATGTACCGCACTAAATACACTTCTGATGAGCCTTCGACCGGCCGTCTCAAGACTGCTCTGTCTGACTGCCTCTCCGCTAATTAATGGGTTTAACCTTTGGCACTCTTTGCTCGAAGGTAGTGCTCACCTTCTATGGCCTATCTCTTTACGGTAGACCCAAGGGGTTGTAGGACTTATGCGTGATTCGTATGTGAGTCCACGCATTGATCAGGGAGAAAGTGTGCTGTTTGGTCCTGTGATGCAAATGGGTGTTTTAACTGGCAGTGACCACAGAAGTGTACTGCACACACGCACTTGGCTCTCGAACCTTTCGGCTCTCTCACACTCACCGCAACACTGGGTTTGGAACCCACCTACACTAAGGGGAATTATAAAACAAACAGACGTGTATGCATTCATATTTACCCAGGCTGGTGTGAAGAGAAATATCACACACACATAGGAACAGGAACCCCCCAAAAACAGCCCTCCATCCAGTCACTCTGTGTCCATCAATCTCAATGGGGGTAGTGTGTGTGTGTGTGTGTTGTGTGTGTGTGTGTGTGTGTGTGTGTGTGTGTGTGTGTGTGTGTGTGTGTGTGTGGGGGGCACACAGTGGAAAAACACGAGTGAGGGAGCCACCAGGAAAAAAAACACCCATCCATCTCCATTGCTGTCCGTCGCCGTAGTAGCGGCGTGTTAACGTTCAGGAGACGGTGGTGAACCCGGGTCAGGAGAGGACTCGAACCTAGCGCTGCCTTGTGAGGGGAACACAGTAGACTCGTACAGGAGCTGCTGCAGCTAGCCGCTGCTCGCGGCGCCAGGGGCTCAGTGTCGGTTGGGAAGAAAGAGAAGAGGGATGTGTAGACAGTGTTGGTTTTATTGAGGTTTGTTGGAGATTACTTAAGCGAAAGTAACGTGTTACTTGTTACACTGAGTTAGGGGAAGGGACGTGAATGTGCAGACGCGTGTGAGTATGTGTGTTTCCTCGAGGAATTTGACGAGCTGTATCTGTTTGTTTTTGATGGGATTACATATAAATAAAAGTAAGAAAACTGAGATTAAGGCAATACGCCATGTAAGAAATTGAATCAGCATTTCCCTTTAGCTTTTCAGATTTCCTCCGGCCCGTGTTATACACACACACACATGCACACAAACTCACAAATAGACACGCATACAACACACACACACACACGCACGCACGCACGCACGCACGCACGCACGCACGCACGCACGCACGCACGCACGCACGCACGCACACACACACACACACACACACACACACACACACACACACAGGTATGCCATGAAATGTTTACACTAGTCCCTGCTTGACTGTCCACCTCAGGACATAAAACAGAGCTGGGACTTGACCTCTGCCCTCCATGGAAAGCCTCATATTTCAATGCACTGCAGAGGCACACACACACACGCACACAGACGCACACACAGACACTCACACACAGACACGCACACAGAGACACAGACACACCGAAACATAAACACACAGACACCCAGACAGACCGACACACACTCAAACACAGAGACGTGTGCACATAGAGACGTGTAGGCAGATATTTGACACACACACACACACACGCACACACACACTTCAACTCACACACGCACACACCCGACTCGGAACACACACAGACGCACACGCTAAAGACCACAGAGGTCGACTTTTCCATCTTCCCAGGCTTCTAAAGGTCGCTAATGGACTTCCTATGTGGACAGATCCATTACAGGTCTTGTAAATAACAATCTCCCTAACACTGGCATCAGTATAGGCCCCCGCTGCACCCAGGGGCCGCTACTGCCCACTGGACAAGTGGAGCGCCGCCAGGAATGTTGAGCCGTAAGAAAATAAAAAGCACTCCTTCATCACCTCTTATGTAGATGGGAGGAGATAATGAAGTGAAAATGTTTTAAAGTATTTTTTTTATCATTGTCTTTTAAATTTCTAATTTTCCACTTAATATTAAATTCAGTTTTAGTTTATAGCTTTTGTCTAAGTAATCTTCAAGCAAATAAAGGATAAACTGAATCTCATAAAATACACTCATGAGTGTATTTCAAAATCTTTTGAAATAAGTTTATTTTTCAGTGACTGTGCAGTCCGGGTCTAGTTGTAACCACTTGTTGCGTTTAACATTTACTGTAAACTCGTAGGCTCTGTGATATGTACACGCTGCGCTTAGTGCCGAAATAAGCATTATACTCAACCAGATACGGGAAAAATACATATATTTAGACAGTAGAAAGAGGACACACAGACAAGGGGACGGAGATAGATACTCGTGGCAAAGGAGGAGACGGGAGAAGAGCGGAAGGAGAGAGGGAAGGAGAGAAAAAGATCCCTGACCACATACACAAACAAGATGTTTATAGATGGGTACACAAAACGCAAGCGTGTTTAGTGGCATCTGCAGACAGCACGTTTAAAAACAAACAAACATCACATTACAATGGCTGGTAACCCTTTGGACTAACTGCAACTTTTAAGCATTAGTAGTCAATGGTGAATTGCTAATTTATAAAGGATTGTTCACAGATTAATACTCATTATTAAGCTATTCCTGCAGATCTTTGATAATGGTACATTAGATAATGTTTAAAGCGTATGTCAGAACATTTTATATGAGCTCATCTCATCTTGTTGTCACCATTATAGGCTAATCTTTGCATTTATTAAAAGCACGCACACACGTTCACTATTGTGTGTATGCTATGAGTATGACTATGAAGTACAGCTCTCTCTCTCTCTCTCTCTCTCTCTCTCTCTCTCTCTCTCTCTCTCTCTCTCTCTCTCTCTCTCTCTCTCTCTCTCTCTCTCTCTCTCTCTCTCTCGCTCTCTCGCTCTCTCGCTCTCTCGCTCTCTGTCTCTTTCCCTCTCTCTCTCTCTCCTTTTCGAATTCAAAAAACAAGTCTGAGCATCCGACCATCACATTCCCAGTGGTGTCCGGACCAAGATCTGTCACTCATCCAAGACCCGCCCACTATTAATCACCACCAAGTCCCAGCCGATGCGATCTTATCTCGAGAGTGACCACCGCAGGCCGCTCGAGCAGGGGGCTATGTCGCGCTCAGAACTTAACTAGCATGATTCATGCCAGACCTAAGATGGTTTGGTAGCATTTATTTTTTTAATAAAAATTGTAGGTCTAGCGTTAAGTCGTCACAGATTATCCAGGATGACATGCTCATTTTAAAAGGCAGGGTAGAAACATATTTTGCCCATGTATACGGATTACATTCCCTCTGTAAAAGACAACTGTTATTGACCTCACGGTGCCCGCAATCGTTCTAGCTTCACTTTCCGATGCTAAACCCGGGGCCAACGAAGGCCGTCAGAAATGTAACTGACTTTGAGATCTACATAAATAAACGTAACTCAACTTGGCTATGGGGGTATCTATTGTGTCAAAAACATGTGTCATGAAGAATTAGATGTGCTGGCAGAAAATAGCTTTTGGCCGGGAATTGCTGGCCACCACTACTGAAAACGTAGCCAGCGGTCATAAAAGATTGCCAGTCTGTCAATATCTACATAGTACTTAATTTTGTATTGTAGGAATACAGTGGAAGCCCTTGTGTAGAACGTTTCTTAGTACAAACGCAACATGAAGATGACTTTAGGTTCCAAACTGATGAGTGTGTGTATGTGTGTGTGCAGGGGGGGGGGGGGGGGGGGGTCACAGCTTTGTCACAGCTGAGAAAAAAACTAAAAACGTGGCACGCTAATTTGAAACTCATCTCCTGAGCGGAAGAAATGTCGGCCCATGTTTCGGAAACATTTATGTTAGTCATCCAAGCAACTCCGAAGATAGCGCTCACAAATCTCTGTTTCATGTCAACATATCACGGGAAAACCGCCAACAGTCGTATGTGGTGAGCACATGTGAGATTCAGGCTCGAAAACATTGAATCTCTTTCACTCACTTTGACGAGGCTAGCAGGATACTGCGTTACTGTGGGTTTGTGTTCTTGAGAAATCTGTTTGTCTATTGGAATATACTAAATAATCTGTAATGCCACGGTGATGACAAGCCCCATGCAATGTTTGAAATTATACCTGTGTACATGTCAAGAACAATGTTACGTATAAACTTTGTAGATTATGATGAAAGCCAGAATGCTTTGATATAGGATAGACTTTAAAGGAAAAGAAAAATAACCAACCAAAATACATGAACACAAAAAATACTCCCAATTAATTGGAAATTGGATCTTGGAAGAGACTGAAATGCATCCTAAAAGCACACCGAATTAAACTTAAACTTAGCCTTGGCGTCAAACTAATTACAACTAAATACCATTAATTTTCTTTATCTCTCATTAACAATAACGTGTATATCACATCATCATTCGAGCGAAAAAGATTGCTCTGTAAATACGCATGAAGATTAAATTTGAGATATTCTAGGCACTGCTGCCTTCCAACTGCCTCGTTCACTTGAGCACGCAGTTTTCCACACGCGAATCCAACAGTTAGCTTAACTGATCATTAGCTCAGCGGTATGTGCACGGAGCTGAGGGAATTGTAGCTTTGAGTCGTCTTTGCAGTTAGCATCAATCCCATAACACAGCAGTGTATATGACCAAACCCGCACTGCGGTGTCACTGTGGTGCCTCCTTAAAGCTAATGTATGCTCATTAATAGTCATTACGATTCTCATTACAATGTGTTAGCTGCCCATCATGTGCCGGGTTTTGTCGTGCATGGCAGGGGCGGGAGGGGGGGTCGTTACTAAGCTACGGCCAATCAGGGGCCGATTAGCATGTGACTGGCGAGGGAGCCAGGGGCTTTATCCCCAAATGCCATACGTCCGTCCTGAGAGTTTAGGGCCAAATAGGGGGTTTATTACTCACGGGAAAAGGCTCAATGTTCGATTCAAACCGGAAAAGGTGTTTCTGCTAAATGTCCCCCATCTTCTGTGTAACGGGACAATTGCACCTGTTCTTGTTTGCACATTTGCTTTGCACTTTGACACTTTGGCCCTTTCAGTAACAAGCTAAATACCTTCATTGTGTGTTTGTAAGGGTTAGGGTTAGGGTTAGGGATGGGGGTTAGGGTTAGGCTCAAATCCAAGACTCCCAATACTATAACCTTCCATCCTCTCCTCTCATCGCTCAAAATCCTCTTCAATCCAATTCAAAGCTGGATAGTACCGGTCTCAGACCCTGATGCCTGAGCACTGCGCAAAACAAGGCCCTGTCGTGCTGTCTCCAATATATTCTGGACAAGAGACAGAGACATCCCTGCTTAACAACACAGCTCCTGTTAACATTGACCACGTCACGGTCTATATATGTGTCCAGACACCTCTTTGTTCTCTACTGTACTGTGAAGACACCGACGGCACCAGAAAGGTCTGTTTTCAGGCCAGGTGCTGGAATATCCTTTTGAAGTGGCTGGAGAAATAGAGTGCTGCAAAGCTTTGAGTCACAGGTATTCAATGAAAGTGGCAGTAGTGGCAGTCTGGGAAGGTTTTCTCACTTCAAACAACTGGCGCTGGTCAACTTTAAAATAGACACTGACATATCAGGGAAAGTAGGGGATCAGACTTTTTTTCCAAAGTGTCTAGCTAGTGACTTGGCAAGAGAGTTACTTTTTGAAGAAAATATATAACATTAGTATCCGATGACTGCAGGGCAGCCACATTCTCTATTCCACTGACACACACACGCACACGCATACACACGCACACACACACACGCACACACAACAAGGCTTCCTAGACTGTCCATGTTTTAAAGAGCTAGAGGAGTTGGTGAGAGACAGGCAGTTAGATCTCTGGTGGAGATGTAGTCTAAAGTTAGCCTGCCCCGGGGCCCAGGGTAAGCACGTAAGAGCTGGACATCCTCAGCACTGTGGGGGATCGTCCACCTCTCGGCACCTCGATGACTCTCATCCATTTTTGTAGTTATTTTGTAGTTCCTTATGCTTGATTACATTTTGGTGCATTATGTTAAGCCAACCTGATGGAACTCGAATGATTACAGTTATATATCCGGCCCTTTAAGTGTTAAACATTTAACCTTCAACATGGAAACCTTGTTAAAGTATTCTTCTTTCGACGACTTCCTTTTTAACAATCACATTTATTGCGCATGTATGAATGGAAAGTGTTTGAAGAGACTTTTTTTTTATGGTTATTGCGGTATTTCCTGCCCAGTCAACTTCGCTGTCAAATAAAATACCGGGGCTGTTAAGATGAATGGAAAAAGCACCACACATTGATGGAGACCTAAGACAACACACAAGACACAGTAGCTGTGGTGCAACGGAAACAGAAGTGTTCCATGATCAACAAGATACAATGAAGATATTCAGTACACAAAGTAATCCCAATCATTCAAAGGTTATCAACTTGCAAAATATCTACCTACCTGAAAATACCAAACCGTTGAATTGTATTTTATGTGCATGGGGGGGTCGGAGCATTAGATCCTAGACTATAAGTTATAGTATAGTCTAACCAGATAGGTTATAGTCTATAACCTATCTGGTCGGATGCACAGGAAGTGCCTGGGGGAATGCCCGACATCTTATATGGGCGGCTTGGTCTGTTTGGTCAACAGAGAGATGGAAACCAGGCACTGGTATCAGAGTCCCTACTAGGCCCTGAATGTGGAGAAGAACAAACCTATAGTTTTGCCCCTGGAGACATCCCAGAGCAACACCATTAAATCCACATGATATCAATTCAGTGGCACTGTGGGAGGGCTAACCGTTTAAATGCGTTCGGCAGCCAAAAGGGATGCAAAGGTGCATTGATGAAAGAAAATGTTAGAATTGCTGACCACACACACACAGGTTAACATAGTGAAGAAACATTAAAGAGAGAATAAATCAAATATTTTGGCTCAATGGCTTTACAAGGTATTTCTGTATGATACTCTCTACATTATCTTGGATTGCCTTTAACTCAGTGGCTGATCCACACAAACTGCATTATGGGGAAGAATAAAACTCAACCCATCCGACTTTCTTTCTAATGAAAAGCGAACGTTCCTTTATTTCCGGACCCTCTAATCAATCCATAACGAAGAGCGGATAGAAATAGAGCGGTCTGGAACCAGACCAATCATATTTTCCAGGGAATAGGCATACCAAAAAGTTCATACTAACATTGTATTAGAGGGTCTTACTTAACGCCAACAATCCCTCTTTAAAGTCCCATTATACCACTGCTTACATTCAATGAAATGATTGATTTTACTCAAAGCATTTATGAAAGGATATCGGTTCTAGCTCCAAGGCCCTTTTTATCTGGCAATAATGTAAACGTATGTCAAGAGCAATGTATAAGAAGAAGGCACTTCAACAAGTACAGGACAAATATTAAGTTAGGTAAAATTCCTTCTGATAGAACGATGCAGTAAAAAATTCATATATCAGCACCTGCTCTCGTTTGTGACCACATTGAGTCTTTACAGACTCCCATTCTCCACCACTATGTTCAGCGTGCTCTCAGCGGCGGCCAAGTCTGTGGCGTGGAAAAACTTATCCAATAAACATCTAACCTTCTCCAGCGGGTAAAATAGGATCTAATTGAATTAATGCCTGTGTGATGACATTACAATTATAGGCCCAGAACCTCCTATAGGCCCAGGACAGTTTATATAGGCTCAGAACAATACCTATAGGCCTAGAACAGTGCCTGTAGGCCCAGGACAGTTTATATTGGCCCAGAACAGCTTGTATAGGCCTAGAACAGTGCCTAAAGGCCTATGACAGTGCCGGCCTATAGGCCCAGGACAGTGCCTATAGTTCCAGGACGGTGGCTATATGCCAAGGACAGTGCCTATAGATTGGCCCAAGACAGTGCCTATAGGCCCAGGTCAGTGCCTATAAGCCTAGTACAGTACCTATAGATCGGCCCAGGACAGTGCCTATACATAGGCCCAGGACAGTGGCTGTATTCCCTGCGTGAGGAAAATAAGGACAGCCATCGTACTTTCCCTTCCAACTTTCAAACCTCCACTCTTGCGGGGTTACGTAACCGACACATTCGGCGGTCATTACTGTGATGGCAACGGCAGGGAAAGATGTTCACGCGTTCTGACAGGGTCTGTCACGTTCAATATGTTCCCCGAGAGTCCTCCTGGGTCTATGTGTGACCAGGAAGAAAAAAGGCAAAGGAAACAGCCGACAAAGTGAATGAAGACATTGGCCAGTTTCCCATTGCCGGATCAGTACAACTGGCCCAGCATACGATAGTGGTAGGAAATGTCCTTTGGTATCATTACAAACGGAATAATCATGAGAAAAGAAATACTATTGCTACCTCTTATCATGTAGACATTGATATCCATGCGATTCGATACTTTAACATGAGACCTCCTGTTGGTTCGTCACATGACCCTCTGTTTAACATACGACCGATAGTTTAGACTTAGTGTAAACTTTCCATGATTGAACAGGAATCGCCCCACTGCTTCTAAGTTCATGAAACCTAACAATACCCCCCCCCCTACCCCCATCCAACACATACACACACACACACACACACACACACACACACACACACACACACACACACACACAGTGACTTCATGACCCCTTAAATGCAAAAAAGTGTCACTGCCAGTCCTTCCTTCCTGGGGATGAGTAGCTTCACCGATCTCAACCCTACCTTCTCCATCTCTCTCTCCCTGTCTGTCTGTCTGTCTGTCTCTCTCCTCTCTCTCTTTCTCTCCCTATCCAAACATTCCGTCCTCTTCCCGCATCGCAAAGCTCCACAGAAAACCCAGCATTCATCACCTCCCCACGCACCATTACTCCCAATGATGGGAGGAAAAGAAAGAAAAAAAGAGAGAAAAAAACAACACAACGCTGTCATTAGCAAGTCCGCTCCATTAAAGAGTGGAATGTACTCATCGCAGGCTTTTTTCCTTTTTTTTTTCTCTCCACTTTTTCAAACAACCAGAGACAGAGAAAAGCAGTCCTCCGTGAAGCCATTGTGGTCTTCAAACCCAGCTCACTTAGTGTAATGGGGCAGGCTGAGCCGGCTTGTCAAAGAGAGAAAGGGGAAGGGAGGAGGGGGTTAGAATGAGGTGCAGCCATGCCTTTCCGGCGTGGCAATGGAGACCCCCCCCCCCCCCCCCCCCCCCGAGTAAAAAGAGGTTCTCTGGTTTGAATGCCACCCTTTAAATGAGCCTATAAAGAAAAAGGGGGACTCTGAACTGAGCGCCGTGGTTCGGTCTAGACACATCAATAGACACTTCCACACGTTTTTTTTAGATAGATGTCAGAGGCGGTACTTAGTGTCCGGCCGAGAAGCACTCAACGGCTCCATTGGGTCTTTGGTCGATCACAGTAGAGGTTATATAGTGGAGGTCGGCTTGGTTTCCAGTGGCTTGCCGTGGTTTAACAAAGATGCTTTGAGGGAAAAGATTTCTTTAACACATTGAAGTGGTGGGCTTTTTCGCACATAATTAATTTGAAGGTAGGTCTTTGACTTCTCGTTTACCGTGTATGCCCCCTTAATATCGCCGTCGGTATTTAACCCCAAAAAATACTAGAATATGCACATACACTAATCAAAGTCTGAATCGGCAGCCATATGCAAGTGCAGAGCAACACTATTTCAACATTTGTGCGTAAACACTGTACATCCTGTGCCAACCGGGTCCACAACACCTCTTCTATCGAACGAGAAGGGGTGTGGGGGGGATAAGGAGAAAAAAGCTGCAAGCCAGCCAGACAGGAGTGCTGTTTTGGGTGGAGGAGCTTTATAATAACAACAATTTAAAGCTTCGAGGGGTAAGCGTAAATGGTCAAGTGTAATCCCCCCCTCCTCTTCAGCTACCGGCCAGCAGGAGCAGTAATTCCACAATAATACACGACATGATTTCATACTAGCGACTGCATGCCTTTGAAACCAGCGCCGGGGGTAATTTGCGAAAAAAGGTCTGCCTGGCTCACGGGCCGACCGATACAGGGAATTAAAGTCTGAGGAACAAGGTTCCTCTCTCTTTTTTGAGTCATTAGGATCCATTTTTTTTGGGATGGGGGGCGGGGGTTGTGCAGTTTCCCAGTGTAGAAGCACGACTGAGTGTTTGTACAGCTGATTACTCCACCACCACACCTCTCTCTCCTGCTCCACTCAGCGGAGGGATCAGCTAGCAGAGGGAAACAGAAAGGAGAGTGGAACCATGGGCCTCTGTTCGCGGGGGAAATGCATGCGTACTAGGCGGGCCGGTTAAGTATTGATCAGTCGACCTATCACGTCTGATTTGAATTAAAATTAGACCTGTTTTTTTTTAGATCAACTCTGCATTGGGTCTGTTTGCGAGTACCTGCCTGGCATGGGGAATGAAGTCTTAGAACAGGCTGTTGATGGAAGAGAAAGTCAAACACTAAACCATGTGCGAAGCATAAATCAAATCCAAATATTTGGCTCAATTTCCTTCATCCACGTCGCCAAATAGTGGAGGCTGGAAGCTGTCAGCTACTCAGACTAAGATATCAACGTTTCTCACCTTTTCTTGAAATAATTTCACATTTCACATATCAGATTTTACTAAGTGATACAAATGTTCAATATTCAACACAAATGTTCCTATATTTCATCAGTAAACAACGGTATAGCCAGTATGAAGAAAGGTAAATCATCCCTCTCATAGAAAGCAGGGTGTAACGACGCCATCAGATTTCAGTCACCTGGACTGTAAAAACAGTTCAAACTACACTTTGGTCGTGTTCAAATCCCATTTAAATGTTTAAAAAGGCCACTGCCAGCACTACATCTAACGATCTTGCCAAAACCCCATGTTTATCTAGGACAGCACTAAGCAGGGATCAGACCCTAGGCCAACTGCTTGTCAGACCCACCGAAAAAGTACAGATTTTCATGAACGAATTTCTATTGAAAAACACACTGTGTTTCATGACATCTTTCCAAAACCCACTTGACTGGAATGCCCGCTGTTTGTTTTGGGTCTGGTCACTCAGAGGCTTGAAAACCTCAGGGTGAGAACGAGTGGGAGGTTGAACTGGCACATATACGGTACATATATTTTTCTTTTCTTTTTTAACCAGTGTGGCTGGAGCACCATAGAAGACACCAGTGTCACTGGAAAGACCTTGAATATACACCTAAACCAACACCAACCAGCAAGAAAACAACAAAACCCCACACATGCACACACACACACGCACACACAGATCCAGGTTCACAGCAGGTTACTGTCTGGTCAGCACCTGGCCTGGCATCTTTATGCAGTTTTATTATTCTATAAAAGAACACCCACCTGTGAGAAATTGAGTCCGTTGAGCGGGTGGCACTGCTCCTCCACCTTCTCCACCGCGCCCGTCCTCTTCCTCATCCGCTCCGCCTCCTGGGCCAGGTAGAGGTCCAGCACGGGCACGCCCCGCGTCTTGATGTCGGCCTCCGTCAGCGAGTTCACCATCAGCATCACCCACACGGGCCGCTTGCGCTCCCAGTTGCCCGCGATGGCGTTGAACAGGTAGTCGGCGTACAGGCCCTTCCCCCGTTGGTCCGGCGTCATCCACGAGGGCATCATGAGCTTCACGTACTCCAGGTGCCTCTTGAGACGCCTGTAGATGTCCCGGGGCAGGACGTCCTGGAGGTTCTCCCCCCGCGGCAGCAGCTGGCAGCTGGTCAGAGCCGAGATGGTGTAGGGGTCGGTGAGGTCCAGCTCAAAGTACACAATGTTGCTCTCCTGGAAGGCCTGCTTGGAGTTCTCGGGGATGAAGTCCCACACGCGGGTGTAGGGCACGTGGATGGTGCCGTAGAAGTAGGAAGGGGGGTCACGCTTGATGGTCCAGAGGAAGGAGTTGAGGTCGGTTTGCTGGGGAAAGAGAGGAGGATGTTAGGGAAACATGGCGCGAGGCATGGAGGAGTTGGTGATGGGGAGTTGATGGAGGAAAGATGTGTGGCAGGCAAGCAGAAGATAATATTTGTGTTGAATGAAATTTGATATTTTAAAAGTGATCATTAAAATTACATTAAAGGAATATGCAGATACATGTGTAAATTGGCGTTTGCTTGTCTTACTCGTCATTACTCGTCATTCAGACATGTTTTTTAAACCAAGAATTCATCATTGGGCATCCGGAAGATGAGTTTGCTTGGTTTGCATTTGCTCTCCCAGTGACTCGCTGGGTAAAAATAGCCTAGCTCCCTGTCATGTAAGGGGTTCACTTTTAATTACTTTCAAAGATTCCCATTGGGAACTTAAATGTCGCGTATTCAAAACGAGGGCCAGTTATTATCACAGATATTTCGGGATTATTTTTCAGCGTTGTGATTATCAGGTTACCCTTCATTTTGGACTCCCGTGCCAGAAGCAGCTGATAATATGATTGCAATATTTGGAACACATTGGAAATCGTTCGAACGCTAAAAAAAGTGAATTCCCCTCACATGAATGGGTCATAGGCTACTGTAACCTTGCAAGTGACTGGAAGCGGATAACGCAAATGCTAACCCAGCGAACTTCCCTTCTGGTCGCACCGTGGTGAATTCTGAATAGAACTGCTCAATTGACAGAACTTTTGGCGTTTTCCTTTAACTTCTAGAGGCTTGTCCAGAATAGGTTAATAATGGTTCATCGACCGTGGTAAATACATGTTTTTATCTAAAGGTAGGCATGGGCCATACAAATCTCACGTTTTGTCGGCTTATGTTACCCACTGTCGGAATGAACTAACAGCGTGAAAGCTGCAGCAGGCCCTTCTGGCACCCAATAAACTGTGCACCCCAGTGCCAATTTTTCAAATGGATGTTTATTGGTCAGTCTGCTAACTGACTGGTAATGACCGATTAATAGGGCCCTTAGGACTCAAGTGTCAACAACAATACAGCCAATAATGCCAGTGTCTATGGAAAGACACAAACACATATTCCACCCAAAAGTAAGTTGGTAGGCCTACTTCGGAGAGGATTTGGTCAAATGTGCCCTTTATATTAGTTGTCTCAAATAGCGTCTCAAGCCTGATTTTGTCGCCATAATGAAAAAAACAAAGAGAAAGATATATAACATTCAAAGATTGTTTCATGACCCTGATAATACATCGGCCTAATCATGAGAATATTATACGCTTGATGACAGCAGTAGGCCTGGCTTGAAATGTGGTCAGACATAGTCAAAAACACATGAAGAATCGCCTTATAGCAAAAAATCACATTCACCAAATAGGTATAGGCCTACCTGCCAAGACCAATCGTTTATGAAGCTTATGTTAAATAATCATGCGCACAAATATTCACCCAATAAATAATAAATAAATAACAAAAAAACAACCAACAATGCCAACTTCTAAACGGAGTGTTGCGCAGTGATAAACGACAACACAGTCCAGGTGTGGATGTCTCTCTTTTTTTGTCTACTCACTTTCCTATTCAGCTCGCAGTTGGCGGAGTCCTTGAGCCTCCAGTGATCGGCCCGGATCAGCAGGACGAGGCAGGACTGAAGGAAGGCTCCCAGAGCCCGCATCGTAGCTCCCCGGGCGAGCGCTGCTTAAACCACTGAAGGTTGCGGCTGGTCCATGTCCACGCACACTCAAATAGCCCTAGAAGTCAATCAATTCCCGACCTGGCAAATTGAACCATGTCATGTTGGAATCAGCGACGGGATACGCTTGGAAAGTTGTTTTAAAAGCGAGAGTAAAGGGGAGAAAAAGTCATTTAAGATGATAAGACATCATCCGGTGTTGTTGCCCCGCACTCCGAGGTGTTCTGGCAGGCGGCGCTGCGGTTGTTAAACAGCGTTAAACCATCAGATCCCGCTAGATTCCACAAGTCACTGACGCAAGTTAGTCCAGTGAAGTCCAGCTCACAGCCCAGCAAACTCGGCTACTGAAGCAAACGCGCAACAGGTCCACGTTGAAGTAACCCTGGCGCGCACAAACCCGGAGCAAATCACTTTTTACAGTTATTTGCCGGTAGGCCTACTATGATTTCGTGTCCAACAATTATAAATGAGATAACGCGTCATTTACAATCATTTATGATTTCCATGAAAGAAAAGAGCTCTAGTCTCCTACACCACTGGGTCTGTATGTGAGCGCCTGGCGGAGTCAATGTAGTCAATGTGATGCTCGACACTGCGAGCATCTCTTTGGAACACGACACAACTTCTCTCTAACTACCCCCCTAGGTTCTCCCCCTCCCCCTAGACACACACACACACACACACACACACACACACACACACACACACACACACACACACACACACACACACACACACACACACACACACACACACACACACACACACACACACACACACACAGAGCAATAATCTCATTAAGCATCGCACCACCTGTGGCGCAAAACGCTTGAGTATTAGACGCCCTGAGAAATCGATCAATAAATGCAATTTAGTAATGAAATAACTAACCCGCGAACAACTAAGACCAATTGGTCCAAATGAGAATTTTCCCCCATCATTTAGTATTTTTTATTTCTAGTCACAATTAACCATCGTTTGATTGACGGGCTACTGTTGTTTCTTCCCCAGACCCATTATCAGCGTGACTACCACTTTACGCAGCCGCACAGCAGGGCTGCGGGCCATCCAATGGTGCCAACAGAGATCTCAGGATTATCAAGCTTTTATAATTAATGCCTTACAAACTGGTGAAATTAACATGAGAAATAAAACACACTACAACAGCGCCCCGGGTCTCTGAACCCAGAATTAGAAACAATAGATCGACCCTCCACCCTTTTCAGACGGAGTCCCCCTTTCAGCCCTCGCCAAGAGAGGCCGTTCTATGCGCCGCGGATCTATGCTCCCCACGGCCCGCAGCCTTGTTCACACGTACGGGACAGTAAACACATGTTGATGTTGTCCGACGTCTGTGTCAATAGAACAGGGATTGTTGACACAGTCACGGGGTCTTGTTTTAGTTTGTTGGCCGCCAATAAAACTTCAGAAGGTATAGGCTACATTAAGGCTACAAAGCCTTTAGCCAATCCCAGCGCTCATGGCCCGGATTAAAAGACGTCGTTTTGAGTTATGGAATAAGATCCCATGGATGGGGATATGGAATGCACAGGATCACATTGACGCAGTGTTTGTGTTTTTCAAATTCACAGTAAAAGTTACTTTAATAGCCTGAGAAAAGTGTGCCCTTATAAAACTAGGATAGGCCAAATTCGTAATGGTATCGGGGACTTTCTGGACTTTTTTGTCGTTATTCATGCCATTAGTCCAATGCTCACCGTGTCCCCCCTCTGTTTGTGAGCGTGTGCAGGTGTGCGACTGCATGTTTTTGTAGAGAGAACTTCCAAAACCAACATAGTACAGCCCCACCTAGTGGCGAGAAAAGACTGATGAATCACACAGGTGGAGTCCAGTGCAGACGGAGAAGGAAACTAATGGAGCAATGGAAAAATAAAAGAACGCCTCAGGAAAAACCAAAAGGGAATAATGGATCCATGAAGAGATTTAAATAAATGAAAGAAGAAAGGAAAGAGAAGTGCTCTTTTTCCGTTCGATTTCCGTTCTGGGTCAAGTTAAGAACACACACGTTGGTGAGACCCACACACACGCACACACAAACACAAACACAAACACAAACACAAACACACACACACACACACACACACACACACACACACACACACACACACACACACACACACACACACACACCTGTTATTTATTTCCATTATCCCCCTAGTTATTGTAAGCGAGCCATCCTATAAATACTTACACACAACACAGCATCCCGTGCTGTCTCTCATGAGAAGGATCATGAGGCTGCTGTAGAACACAGATGTATTCGTATATCTGATGTTATACATTAAGGCAACAAACTGAGGCCAAAGATATTTTTGATTTTTGTTACAGCTAGATGTATATAGGGGGAACTGTTGTACAGCATAAAGGAATCCAAAGAAACTAAACCAACCATGATCTTGAGCAACTAATCACGGTTATGTACATGTACATAATAACGGTGTACATGATCTCTCAAGTTTAAAAACAGACTCTAAACAAATTAGTGTTTCAGTTATCCAGCATGAATTCATATGTCATTTTAGTTATATGAAGGATAATACAAGAGAATAAACATGATTTCAATGCATTTCAAATGCCATTTTCTTTGAGACATTTTGGAAACTTTTCACCATCTTCATTTGCAATTCTCAACATTAAGGAATAGCAAATTTCCATATAAAAGTGTGGTGACGATCAAAGTGTATTGTGATCCTTGTGGAAGAAAGTGATCTACTTCTGTGGAAATCTTCAAAAGGCTTTTCACAGCATGGATATGAATGCATGCTTCAAGATGTACACTGGTGTGAGTATTTTTGATCCCCTCGTCTCTCTCTCTCTCTCTCTCTCTCTCTCTCTCTCTCTCTCTCTCTCTCTCTCTCTCTCTCTCTCTCTCTCTCTCACACATAAATATCACCCACGACAGACAGAACTAATGTGTATGCCGTATGTGTCCTCATGTAACCTGCAATAGTGTGCATACATTAGTTATACACTTGGAAACCATTGAACACATCGATCAATTAGAGGCTATATCAATTAGCAGGAGACATTCACAGAGCATCTCCCACTCGACAAGGGGAACCACACAGGACCTTACTGTTACCCTCAGCTCTGACATACGGTTGGCACTACACCAGCAATACCACAGGAGGGGACGTGGGAGGGGGAAGGAGAGGAGAGGAGAGGAGAGGAGAGGAGAGGAGAGGAGGGGAGGGGAGGGGAGAGGAGAGGAGAGGAGAGGAGAGGAGAAAATGAGATGAGAGGAGAGAAGAGAAGGGGAGAAGAGAGGAGATGAGAGGAGGGGAGGAGAGAGAAGGGGAGAGGAGAGAAGGGGAGAGGAGAGGAGATGAAAGGTTTTGAGAGCAAAGGAGAGGAGAGGACAGAAGAGGAGAGGAGAAGAGAGAAGGGGAACGGAAAGGAGAGAAGAGGAGAGGAGAAAATAGGTGAGGAGAGAGAAGAGAATAGAAGAGAGGAGAAAATGAGAGAAGGAAGAGAAGAAAAGAAGAAAGAAATCAAGGAGCATCCAAAAGAGACAGAGTAAAATACAATAAAAGACCAGAAGACGGCAGATAATAGTTTGTGGTCTTCCAGTCGTTCCAATTCAGATGAGACTACACCCACACATGGCTAGCCGTGTCCGACACGCACCACTTCCTCCAGCCACAATGCAGGAAGGATTGGACATTAGTGTGTGGTCGTGTGCGTGTGCATGCATAAGCATGTGCGTGTGTGAGTGTGTGTGCTTCAGTGTGTACGTGCACACTTGCATTTGTCAGCAACACATATGCACTGATAGAATGTTGGAGGTCAAATGGTGTTTCCATTGCTATAAATCTGCCTTGAAACTACAACAACCAAATAGACATGTATTATTAAATATCTCTAAACCACATAATATTATTGCTTTTTTCACTCTTTTATAAATAAAACATAGCTTTAAGACAGGTTCTATAGATGTTGTTTTACACGGTAACACTTTACAATCAGGGTACATTGTCATAATATTATAATACGTAGAGGAGCTTACTATTGGAATGCAGCCTAAAGCCTTCTGAGTTTACATGCCACTGCGCACTCTTGAACGTTGTCCTTCCCATGGACACGGTCACGCGGACGACGGTGAATATTTTGGAACGCGAAAGGGGATGAGCTGAACAAAAATCACGGCTGATTTCTAGACTGAGACAATGTCAACAATTGCCCTGGGGTCTTAGCGAACCCGGCCCATCCTTTTATTAACGCAACCTTATTGTAAAGTCTTCCCGTTTACACAAACAACAATAGGCCTACATCTAAAACGCGATTCAGAGAAATACATCCTACACGAGGAGAGCATTCAATCTCGCAACGCAAATCACAGAAGTCTAAAAGCCAGTTCTAATTGTACACACAAAACTGTTGGTTAAACCGAGGCGGGCGCCACATAATTTGTTGACTCAACAGCCCATTTAACCCCGTCGTAAACAGATTTAGGGAGCAGATTTCAAACGCAAACATGACATGAACAATAAGTGACACGGCGACCAGCAGAGGCCAGGGCTGCAGACTAGTTAAAGTGGTCGTGACAGAGCCATTACTCACAGGATCAAAGCTAAACGGTGTCCCGACACAGCGAGTATTTACTGGAAACCTAACGCCTGCTTCGCTCTGTGCGGCCAGCGCCGCATACCGTGTGTGTGTGTGTGTGCGTGTGTGTGTGTGTGTGTGTGTGTGTGTGTGTCTGTCTGTGTGCGCGTGTGTGTCTGAGGGTGTGTGCTGTAACATTGCTCCATGGGACCAACATTCCTTAATCTTCATCACCACCACCACAAGCCCCATCTTCACCATCGTCATCATCATCATCCTCATCATCATCATCTTCCACATAGTGTACCACCTGAATGACCTGATTGTTATACATTTTTAGTCTTTATACTTTTCTTAAAGCTCAATAAGTCTACATGCTGCTGCATGTTATGGATATTTTCAGATGAGTCGTTATCAAATCAACAACTGTGCATTTTGGATTGAAGACATCAACCATGTGATAACAACGTGTGTGTGTGAATGTGACTCTGACTGTCGGCAAGTCTACAGAGGGTGACATAGGAGCTTCAGTGTCTCCTGGCACCCACCGGGGGTCGATTCACTCTGCTAGGCACTAAACTAAAGGTGCTGTTGGGTTGGGGAGGTTGAAGGATGGCGGTGTGTGCAAAACATGTGTGAAGGTGTCACTGGAGCCGTCTGTGAAGGTGTGTGGGGTGGTGTGGCTGGGGGTGGGGTTATTCACCTAGGCTTTTTAAAAAAAGAAAATGAGTGGCATACCGTTCAATAAATACAGATTTTTGAATACTGATCAAATCATCAATAGATGGATAACAGATTATAGGAATAACAATATATAATTATATTTATAATATATAGTCTGGGTTATTCCCCAAAACTTTTTTTCAAAAGAAAGATTTCTAGCATACAGATCAATCAATAAACTGATTGATCAACAGATGGATTACTGATTAAATAAAGAAATACCAAGAACTTTTCTTCTGTAGAGTGTGGAGGTAAATCAAGGACATAGAAACATGGCAAAAAAGAAATGTCCAAAAGGGAGAAAACAGTTCGGCTTCATGACGTTAAACACAAAAGAAGACGACAAAAAAAATGCATAAAGAGTAACAAACAATGGAAAAAGTGGTGAAATGGACGCCGCATTAAAACACAAACCAATCATTGAGAAACGGGTGGCTAACCTCGTGTGGTGCCCCGTCAAGTTGGATTTGTACCGACTGTTTCATACCGAAGCACCTCAATGTGGTTCACATTTAGACAACGACAACAACGAAATATTTCAACTGTAAACATATGCGCGCTGAAACAAAAGAAAACACAGAAGGGCAAACCACAACATATATTCAAAAAGTTTTAAAAAAACCGAAGCTGGAAAATAAGACTGCTCTTGAATATAAACATGAAAAAATAAAATAAAGTATGATTGGCTAGTGTGAACATTTGGACAAGATGGAAGCATTTAGGCATCTTTTTAAAGGTGTAAATCAATGAGAAATGAAGGAGGGAAAGCTGTGATGGTAAATTGGGTCAAGGGTTTGACTTATAAACGTGATCCTCCTAATGCACCTGGATCTCTGGACATGTTGTCATTGTCCCTCATTGCCGTAGGTATTACTATAAACTATAAAAAAGATCTTTGCATGTTTCAAAGTGGTCGTCACACCTCATATACCCAAAACACCGGGAATATGCTATTATTGAGCAGCCACCTCTAAGTTTGGTTCGTATCTCTTTAATTTCTTCACTATGGTAAAATTGTAATGTCATACTGAAATGATTTCTAAGAAATCCTGTTAAGGGCAGTGTGGGTAGTATGGTGAAGATAAACTTGATTGCCAGCACTCTTAACAACTGTAGCTACTTGGAAAGAAATAAAGAGGTCACTATTGATCCCTACAGCTTTTAGCGTTGAACTCTGCAGCATTTGTCAAAACTGTCAAGAGAAACACATTTGTTGGCGTTTTTAGGGTAACATTTTATGGTAGTAAATTAAATGTGGTGGAAGCTTAATAATGATCCCAACCTCTTTGAAAACATTCAAGAATTTCATTTTAAGCGGCCTAAAATATGTCACCATCAGGGGTCACACAGAGTAATACTCAGTATTCACTTATTCCGCTCTGGAAATATTCCACCCTGGAAATATTAATTCCCTGTCAAGGAATGTTTACAGTTCTCCCACTTGTATGATTGTATGACTCCAGAGCTTTTCATTCTCTTCCTCTTTAATTCTCTTGTTTTCATTCTCTATTTCATTCTCTCCCTTTCATTCTCTCATTCTATAATTCTCTCTTTCTTTCTTTCATTCTTTCATTCTCTCTTTCCTTCTCTCAATCTGTAAATCTCTCTTTCCTTCTCTTTCTTTCTTTAAATCTCTCTGCTAAATAAGGAAGCAAACCTTAACATTGGATCCAGACAGACTCCGATGAAGAGAATGGACCTATTCTTGTTCCTTTATTTCGCTGCACGCTTTTTCCCCCCCCTTCTTCCCTTTTTTCTCTCCTCCACTTCGGTGTTCCTTCTAAATGAAACAGTAAGGTTTGACCTCAATGTTATGACTGAGCACTGCCAAGACACTACTTCATTCATTTTTTCCGCCTCTAATGTTTAATTTAATTCCCCTTACTAGAGCAATGAAACAGTTGCGCTGAACCGAGGCAGGTTTCCTGATGGCTGAGGTAACCACATTTTAATCTATCATGTAGCTCCATATTCCCACACCGCTGTGGGCCTGTACTTTCTCAAGTGTGGCTGAGAGTAGAGTTTGATGGACTACAGCACACTTATACTTACACACACGCACACGCACACGCGCACGTGCACGCACAGCACGCTCACGGACCTGCAGTGAGGACACGCCATCTAAACACACACAAACGGATGTTACTTTAAAAATGTGGGACTGACGATGCATGACGGATGGATGGACGGACAGATGCTGAAATTGAAAAAGCAAAATAGAAGATCGTTGGACTGGAGAATGACGGAGGGATGAATGATGAATGGAGTATGAGATAAAGAGGAGGATGGATGTTTTAAAAGGTTTGTTGGAAGTGTTGGAAGGATGCACTTGATTCAGCCGGTCCCCATGGTAACCCCAGCACAACATCAAACAGCACAATAACTGAGCTCCACCGCTGGAGTTGTAAATGGCGTTACAGACAGCTGAGCAGGAGCCAGGCCAAACAGAGGGACAAGGTTCACGTGTGCTTTGAGGGGCCTGGCTCCCACCGAACCAGAACACAGATCACAGACGTTGATGGAGGGAGTTCTGCTCAAGTGAAACCTTACAGATTCTCAGGTACACTCTCAAGCGCACACACGCGCACACAAACACACACACACACACACACACACAGACTTTAAACATCATTGTTAAACCCTAAACCTAAATATATATATTACATAGCAGGTTGAAGACATAGTTTTTTTTACCAGTACACATGAGAACCCAAGCGATGATCTCATCTGCCTGTTATATTAAAATCCAGATAACATATATGTAGTGTGTGAGGTGTCATTGGGGTTTATGAGTAAAACGACGCGTCATAAAGAACTAAGATGTAGTGAGGGTTCCTGTCACTCCCAATGAATGATGGTGCGATAAATAGAAGCCAGGATGAGATCAGTAAGGCTGTCAGGCCCCCATAAATCACCCGTGGCTTCTGCTATGAAATCTAGAGAGGGTGAATCTCTCTCTCTCTCTCTCTCTCTCTCTCTCTCTCTCTCTCTCTCTCTCTCTCTCTCTCTCTCTCTCTCCCCCCCCTCTCTCTCTCTCTCTCTCTCTCTCTCTCTCTCTCTCTCTCACACTTTTATTTTCTCCCCCACCTCTTTCTCTTTCTATCTCTCTTTGGGATCATCTTTTGACGTTATCAGTTTACATTCAGTTGTTATTGAGGAATGAAGTGGTAAAGAGGCATAAAGATATGGATCACATAAAGATGGCGTCAGGGAGAGTGAAAGAGAGCAAGATGCAATGGAAGAGATAAAGGGGGAGAGAAGGAGCAGAGCAGGAATGGGAGAGAAACATCAGGATAGAGAGAAAGAGAGTCGTGAGGGAGAAAGAAGAGGGCAGAACGGTATAGGGAGAGAGAGAAAGAGAGAGAGAGAGAGAGAGAGAGAGAGAGAGAGAGAGAGAGAGAGAGAGAGAGCGAGAGAGAGCGAGAGAGAGTGAGGATGATGGGGTGTGAAGGAATGCAGCTGTTCAAACAGCTCTTTGATTCGTGATCAGGGGGCTCTCCGTGACCCGGGCTCCACCGCAAAGGGACCCCTCTTACACTCATCCCCCTCCAGCCGGGGCCCATCGGGGCCCCTGGCCTGCTCACACTGGACCGGCCCCAGTGCGCGCGTGTGTGTGTGTGTGTGTACACCTCATGCGTTTGGGCATGCATGAGGTAAACAAAGACATTGGCATTTATGAATCAACATTTTCCTGTGGAAAATCTGCGTATATGTGTGTGTGTGTGTGTGTGTGTGTGTGTGTGTGTGTGTGTGTGTGTGTGTGTGTTAAAAAAGCAACAAGCATTCAGAACATACCGTGTGGGCGTCTGTGGGGAGATAGGCCTTTCCCGTGCTAGCCCTAGGATGTGACGATAACTTATTTGTATTTGTATCGCCGTTAAAGATCATCACATCCTCTCCACCGTTCGACTCAAGCCGCGCCAGAATGTCGCCGAACACTCAAGCTTCCTCATCCTCAACCTTCATGTTCTTCAGCAGAGCAATCAACCAGGCAGTGACTCATCATTTAACACAACGTTCAGCCCTCCCTGCCTTTGAGTCGTGTTTGTTTTAACGGTGTAACTAACTCCCCCCCGTCCCCCCTCTCTGTTATTGTTCAGGTCTTATGTGTCTCTTCGTCCCTGATTGTAATTGGTTGTTACATAATTGGGAGATAATGGCAGATAATGAAAGGGGTTTTGTTTTCTCTCATGGATTACATGATCCGCGCGCTCCAAATCCCCCCTAAGCACTTCAGCCGTGTGAGTGGAACGAGGGAATTGTGTTTTTGCTTCTCCGCGGGAGTTGATCAATGTACCGTTTGAAAGGATAGTGTTTTGGTTAGGGCGACTCCGAGCCGAAAGGGTCCTGGTTCGAACCCCCGATGTCAGCGGCCTGCGAGCAAGCCTTCCCCAGAGCAGAGCAGTGCGGTGCACCAGGTCTGGACTACAGGTGTAATTAGTCGTTAGTAACTTCTGTAATTAGGCTTTGAACAAACGTTATGTCTGCGCTGAAAACGTTTCAGGATGCCGGATCAAAGATAATAATGCCAAATAACCTCCAGACCCATACAAACGATACCATATAATGGTACACAACACATACAGTTTACATATAAATACATATATTTTCTCCCCAAAAATTTAATAAGCTGGTCAGGAAGTCAAAATACGTCCAGTGTTTAGATAACCTGCAACCAAGACAAACACACACACACACACACACACACACACACACAAAGAAGCACACGCACACACACACACACACAGTCCAACCAATGACCCTATGAGCCCCCAAAAGACAGAAAGGCTGTCTCTAAAGTCGGGTTCAGGTAAGAGTTGTTTACGTCGTAAACCAACACGCAGGAGGATCTGTCTGTCAACGTACTCCAACGAGCTCCCCTTGCAAACCGGGGGGGGAGTCAGGGAGATGGTCTCCCTTCCTCCTCTTCCCCAGACTGTGTCAACAACCCCAACACCAGGTTCCAGTTTCTCCCATGCACTCATCACCTGTATCTCATTAAAGTCGGGCCAGAAATGATCATGTTCAAAATAAGTAAAGGGGGGGGGGGGGGGGGTTTTGGGGGTATGTGGGCTGGAAGTGTGTGTGTGTGTGTGTGTGTGTGTGTGTGTGTGTGTGTGTGTGTGTGTGTGTGTGTGTGTGTGTGTGTGTGTGTGTACTTGTGTGAACACAGCCATGTGCATGTTAAAGACCAGGGGGTCAAATATCAACCAGGCTGCAATCCAAGAGAGTTAAAAAAAAACGGTTGAACTGGAGCAAGGTGTGCCTGGATGTGTGTGTGTGTGTGTGTGTGTGTGTGTGTGTGTGTGTGTGTGTGTGTGTGTCTGTGTGTGTGTGCATGCGTTTGTGTGTGCGCATGTGTGTGTGTGCGTCTGGGTGCATGTCTGTGAGAAGGTGTGTGTGAGTTCCTGTATCAATGAGAGCCTTGTGTTATCACCCCCCCCCCAGCCCCTGCCATCTGATTGAAATGTAAATTGAACACGTCATAAAGCCCACATTGTCAGCATATGAAGAAATAATAAGTGGCTCTTTCATTAGAGAAGTGACAGCTCTCATTTGGTGTGACTCTCTGCTCACGGTGGTCATAATTACTTAAATATTGGAAAGCAACGGGTCAGAGTGGGGGAAAGAGACCTGTGAAGGAATGACAGCATTTTCTCTGAGGGCTTGCAACCCGTGTAATGTGAATAGAAACAATGTTGTGTGTGTGTGTGTGTGTGTGTGTGTGGGGGGGGGGGGGGCACCAAAGGTCTAGCTTCAGTGTGGAGTCCATGGTGTTTGGTTCCTTCCCGCGAATAAACAACATCAGGTTATTGGGTCCGTCTTGTCAATTTTTTTTGGTCCGGGTCCGATTTTGTTGAAACTGGTCTTGACACAAAAAAATGCTTTGTATTTGTCCTGAAAGGGCGTGAACACATTCTTTAATACGTTTTTCTCAAATGAAGAGAATTAAATTAATGTCATAAAAGTAAAAAAAACTGTTTTGGATTACCACTGCAAACATTATTTGAGTATAGGTATATTGCGTGTTCAACGACTCTTTGTTGACTCAGGTCTGTCATAATCACTGGACTTGAACAGCTTCAGGTCCAGTTTCATGACTGTGCTGGAACTCCAGGTGACAGCATCGCTGTCAGGTCTGTTTTGGTTCAGCACTGTTTTTCTTTGTTTCAGACGGACAGAGCGGACTCGAGGAAGGATAGCCAAGGGTCCGTTTTGGACAAGGTACAACATTTTAAACTCTCACTGAGTGCCGTTCCCACCAAATCAATCCTGAACTGTTGCAATAAAGCCGAGAACAGGATATATGAAACACTGCCAAACATCAGCTACAATAATAGAAAAACACTATAACATAATACGATAATATAACAGCCAAAAGCCAGTCAGAAGTTTTCAGAAGCAATATGGGGTTGGCTTAGAAAGAGGTTATTGTCTCGATTGACACAAAGACGAATGAGAGCAAAACCATATGCTTGTTTAAGGATTCAGCTGCTGTCTGCTAGTATTTACAATATATACAATTTATATTCTCCTGCTATGAGGCTGATTGAGGAAGAATCATTATTTGTAACGCCTAGCGACAGTATATGAGTGTTTCAGCGGTGGTGGTCCCAACAAACAGAGCTTTACTACTACGTTTCAGTGTAGAGCACCCCAAGTGTTTGACCACTGGAGGCAGTGTAGTACGGCATACTTTGCAAAAACTTTTGTGTTTATGTTTGTAATCTAAAGAGTTCAGGAAGAGCTGATAGGGCAATTATAATCTAAATTGTCAAAAAAATTAGTTTGTTACATTACATAAAAATGCCTCGAAGAGGTATTTTTTCATCATTGTAATGTAAACACTTGTGTAGAAGATTAAACAATAGATACCAACGAGTTCTTTAATAGATTGAAAGAGCTGCCAGAGGAGCGTCAGGATTGGACCGCTAGCATTTCGGTTTGATTCCGTTTGGGATGACATGTTTTCCTCGATCGTTACACCATAATAATGAGGGGTTCCTGGTGTGCTTGGGGAGAACCGCAGCTCCCTTCCTGTTCAGACTCTAACCACGAGTGTTTATTGGTCATGCCTCATCCATTTCTGTCTTACTAGAACTTTACTTTCTACGTCAGGTCTCCCTTGTGAAGGAATGATCTCAATGAGACCAACCTGATTAAATAAGGAACTTTCAATAATAAATGATATCATAAGAATGTGTCATTACATACTTATGTAGTTTAATTGAGGCATCTTTGCTTATTCCAAAGTTTGAGATTTAAAAGAAAAAGTTTAAAAAGTAATGTTTCGATTTTTAATTGGTCATTATTAGTAACAATGGTTAATTTATGTACACTTATTGTAAATTGTTGACCAACTCACCTGCATAAAACATAATTCAATGAAATGCATAATTTTACCTTCCAAAACAAAACAGACAAATTGGTTACGTTTTATACAAGCTTTATTTACAATGTCGTTTTTCCAAAATCTGCAGTGTGGGAAGCACTTGTTTTTTCTTTAATCGACAGGCTGTGGTTTGACAGATTCTGTGTGAATCCCATCCGACCACAGCCACTCACCAACCACCATACTCAAACGTCCTCCTAACACAATATGTACATGGTGTGTTTGTATACAAGCAATATAAAACTTGGCAAATTGAAAGGTTATATGCTACTTCAGTTTAAATGTAAAAAAAAAAAAAAATCCTATTACAACCATTGCACAAGGTGTGAGAGATGCTAACCTTCCAAACGGGTTATTTTAACCCTCTATAATACATATGTAACGGTATCTTGACGGTTGCACCAAGTCAAGCAATTCTAGTTTTTGTCACCATGGTCAAAAACAATGGTTTCCCTAACACAGATGGCGGTATTGATACTGCTGCATGAAGAGTGCTTGAAACAAGAAAGATGGAATCTTCCAATAGCCAATAATAAGTTCTCTTTTGCTATTGGGTGGGGAAAAAAGTAACAAATATGGAGGTCTTTTTTGATATTGAATGAATGAGCACTGCCTGTCTGAAGTACGTCTCGAAACAAAAAGACCCTTCCTGTGGAAGGGTCTCTCAAGAGTACTCAACCGGCTCTCCTTGGGAGCGGGAATACCGGGAAACGGTATCCCGATTCTCCCACCGTCACCACGGTGACGTTAGAACAGGCTGGGATCCAGGTGAAAATGAGGCGTGGTGTTGGACGGGGAGGAAAGTTCTGGATGTTCCCTCATTTACGGATTCAACTGGAGACGTTAACGGCAATAGGTACGAAAAAAAATTATAGAATAAGAGACATGCAAAAAATTCAAAATAAAATAAAAATCGACAAACTATACCATAACGGCATTAACATTGTAAATGAGTCACGATTGCATTGCATTTACTTTTTTTACCTACAGAGTTTGGAAAAATAGGATGGTTGTTCTTAAATTCAGACAGCTAGTTCTATGTGGGAAAAACTATTGTTAATTATTATTTATTTGAAATCGGCTACTATCTCCTGGTGGTTTCAACATTTCATAATTGAAAAACTGCTTGTCTGTTTCAATCTCACGTAAATATTAAATGCACTTCCATTTGCCAATGTCAACGCATTTAATCTAATTTATCCCAAAGATATTAATGTTTTCCTGAAGATCCATTTTTCCATTTCCCAACGGTTGCACTGAGACGGATTTTGCCTTTTTAACTTCATGTAAAAAGTCAAACGCTTCAATGCAATTATATAACGCTAATCTCCTTTCTTGCATAATAAAAACACATAACAATATTTTGTTCTAGTAAAAAAAACTCCATAAACACTAACTGATTCTGTAACAGTATTAAGAACAAAACAAAAAACAAACAATAGCACTTTAGAAATACAAGTAGCTGTATAACCAGCAAATTAATAACTTAAAGCAAGCAATATACATAAAATACCAGGCAAAACAAAAATAGGAATACATATACTAAGCAAATATATTGAGAAAGGGGCCACATATAAAAAAAAAGGTAAAAGCCATCAATGACCCCGTAATAAATGCAACGTATTCATCCATAAAGTTCTTAAATCAAACAACTCATTCGTATTTATTTATCCTTCTGATAACAAACCATCTCTCAAAATATATCTGTCTTAAAGTGAATAAAGTATAGTTAAGGCCCGACTTTGTTGCTTAGGTTAACGGGTAAATACACTAACATTTTCTATTTAATACTGTTGTCGGGTTTGAATGTAACAATGTGAAGCATAATGCACCACTCTCATAAACACTAATATAGCCCCCAGCATTTCTTAAATGTCAGCTCAGTCTTTAGAAATAAACCAAAATGAGTTCCTATTTTTTTGTTGAATTTCTTATGAGATTTCCCTCAGTTCTTCTTTATATTAACTATGCGCTTTTAAGCGGGATCTGAAACAGAAAGAGAAAGTAATGAAATGAAATGAGAAGGAAAACAAGGTGGGATTGAACCCTTAAAGGAGGTCCAAAGTTTAGGGTCAAGGTGTTCAGACAGTCGTAGGTCATTGCAAGGTCAAATGATTTTGCCACGTGTAAAAGCAGCAAGCATCCATTGCCCATGAAAATATGAGATGAAATATGAAAAGATGATCAATAGAGGAGGGAATCAAGGATAAGAGAAGTTCTGAAAATAACACATGAAAGTATGTAGTGTGGAGGGAGGGGGTTTATCGACCCCCATCTCCTTTCTGGTGGACGTCCCAGAAGTGGACGCACCTAGTCTCTGCATAGGGAGGCGGTTGCTAAGCGACCATGCTGATGTTGGGGCGGATGGCTAGGTTACTACACAGGCTCGCAAACGCAACATAGACTCATGCAAACAAAAACCAAACAAACAGTAAGCACAGGCAACGGGGCGGACAAGCTCAGGCCTGGCGTCATGCAGCGAGACAGCGGCTGGTTTTGACCAGTTTTGGTCCGGTCTGGACCAGCTCGGTCCAGTCCAGGCCGGTCCAGGCCAGGGTGTGAGTTGATTAGAGGAGGGCTGTTCATGCAGTGATATTGCTGTTATGGGGGAAGAGAGAAGCCAGATGTCAGATGAATCAGGGAAAGAATTGTGGTTTTTTTTTAAGAGTCGGAATTAGCTATGAAGATGAAAACCAAATGACTTCCGCTTCAAATTCATTGAAAAAAACAGGGCTGAATGACAACAGCGACAGGAATACTAGTGGGTGAAAATAAATACTGAAACTTACTTTGCCTGTACGCTGTGCTTAATACTAATTTATCATTGGAGATAATAGTGATCACCCAACCCTAATGTCCAATCAGGTAAATAAACAAACACACGTATTATTTCAATCATCAGCGTTATACTAAAAGTCCATGGCCAGAATACTATAATCATGTTACTTTGTGACTTTGAGTCCACTCATTTCCAGTGTGAGCCACTAGGGGTCAGGCTATCTCCCCCGCCACACATGTATCACGAGGTCTTTCAGAAGCACACTCCTAGGTCCACTGACAGTCAATGCATTTACCACACAGGAGGTCGCTGCCTTGCTTCTGCTCTCAAGAATCACATCTTTCTCCTACATTCTATACCAACCTCATCTCATGAGTTTGTTATCTAACAGTGGTACAGTAAAGTGTGGAGCGTATCGGGGTGCAGCAGGAAAACCCTGTTCAAAAAGACAATACATGTTTGCTATTATATAAAAACACTAACTCATCATTTAAAATCACTGACAACGTGTTAACCAGACTCATAACAACACAGCCAACATCCTGCACAATCCCCGTCTCAGTTTCTTTCACGGCTACGACTCCAACTCCACAAGAAGACCCCCCCCAAAAAAAATAAAAAAGGGTTAACTTGAGATGGAGCGAACCTTCGAGAAAACACGATCCATTTGTATCCAAAGACGAAAACTCGCGCCTGGTCGCCTGCGTGGAGCTACGGCCTGCGTGTGACCGATCATCCATCACCACTGAAAAACCTCAACCCCGTCGGACTCCAACCATTCCTTCGTTCGGCTCCCGTCGGCAGCAGGTAGAAATGTGCGGAGGTATACCCGGACGGGTGGAGAGGTTTGTTGTTTAGACGCCTCGAGCAGCAGATGACTGGGAGGGGGGGGGCCCAAGCGTCTTTGTTTTGTTAGGACGGTAACATTAGTGGAAGCGAGGGGGCGGCCTTTCATAGAAACACCAGGCAACACAAGATTGTTTGAGGCGCGGGTGGGGATAAAAGGTTCTTGTTAAAAACTCAAGGTAGCGGGCAAAAAGGGGCTCATGAGTCGGCCATTTTAGGGAGGTCGATCTGGGCGGGTAGAGACAACCGGGGTCGTCATGTAGCCTTGTTTCCAGAACTTTATTTATATTTTTCCGAAAATCAAGGAATCAGGTGGGGGGGCGGGGTTGGGGGAACCTACCAAAAACGATATGGGACATGACTTATCGCGGTAACCGGTTTGTGCTGGTGCTGGAAGATAGTTTAGCCCCGGTGGGGGTGGGGGGGTGTGTGTGTGTGTGTGGTGGGGGGGGTGGGGTCTCCGAGCCGCAGCGGGCTCTACCTTGCAGTAGCCGGCTGGACGTGGCCCGGGTAGGTGCGGCGGCTGCTGGTGGCCTGTCTCTGGCGGGCCAGGAAGGACTGTCCGGAGCCCGAGCTGGCCAGGCGGTCCTCCGCCGCCTTCTTCTGCAGCGAGATGCCCTGGGGGGGAGGGGGGGGGGGGGGGGTTACACACTGCAGGTGGTGCAGCTCTAGCTGATACGATGCATACCGACAGACTTTGTTAGATTAAGAAATAAAACACTATTTAACCGATTTGATATCACAAAAGTCAACTTTTACAATAAATCTGTCTATCCAAATGAGTGCATTGGAGTATTAAAACACTGCTTGACCAACACTTCAACACTTGGTAAAGTCTATGGCACCCCCTAGTGGTGCTAGGGGTACATGGTTTGCTTGTACAACAATGTATAAATTAATAGGATAAAGAAAAAAGGTACGATGGAAGGGCAGGCCGTCTTCGACGCTCTCTACATTGTAGGAAGAAGTTGTGTAACCAAACTATACCAATGCACCCCAGCTGGGGTGTATTGGTATACAGTTAGCCACATTGTCAGAGGTGCGAGGGATTCTTACCATGTTATACCAGGCGGACACGATCAGCTTCTCTTCGTAGTCTCTCTGGGTCTTTGTCTTGTCCATCTCCTTCTGTTGGGTGGAAACAGCACAGAGTCCTCAATAAAAGGCCAATCAAAAGTAATGGGTATGGTCTATGGTCTACTTTAGGCTTGTTATTCTACCTCCAGCGAATGGAGCATTCGGTCCTTCTCCTGAAGCTGGTTCTTAAGGGCCTGCACCTCAGGACCCGAGCCTTGGTTCTGTTTGGGGTCCAGTGTTCGGATAACCTGCAAGAAAACACACACAGCAATGTAGGTCATTTCAGATCACCACTCCGGCACACACAGGGGTGATGGGGGAGCAGTGTTGACGCTCAACCTCCATGCGAGTCAGGGGGTTACGGCAGCGCCCCCGACGGCTGTTCCCAAATCAAGGTTTTCCTTCAGCAGGAAGAGTGCCAAGCCCAGTTCAGCCGTGGAAAACAGGAATACTACACCGATCTGCATCCCGGGATCTGGTGCATGTGTCTTTTTACGCGACCGATCATCCCATGCACACAATACGGAGGGGTTTTAGCCTGGACATTTCTGTACGGAAAGCTTCTTTGGGTCGTTTCCGCCGAGCAGCCATTGAAGCAGCGATCCCCAACCTCTAGAAAGTACCTGAAAGGCTTATTGCCTGACTTGACACCAGACTGCCTGGCCTGTATGTAGACCGCCTATAACAATGACTTAGCAGAGGTGTGTGTCTTGAATGTACTCCTAATGTAACTTGGTTTCTGTTAGTATCATGACCCCCCTCCCCCCCTCACTACCAGTGTCCTAGATAGAGGAGAAGCTCTAGGTGAGATCTCTTGCCTCCAGGTTATATATATAGTGGACATTTTATTTATTTATATACCGTAAATATATATATATAACATTAATCCACTCACACTCTTGGCCTTCTCGAGGTACTTCTTGTACCTCTCCTCCATCTGCTTCATGTCGTCCTCCTTCTTCTTCAGAGCGTCTTCCAGTTCGTCCACCCGTTGGGCTGAGAGAACACAAATACTGAGTGATTCTAGTGATGGTATTAAAGAGTTGGCATTATTATCTGAGACTAGTGATGGTATTAAGGACTAGAGTTGGCATTATTATCTGAGACTAGTGATGGTATTAAGGACTAGAGTTGGCATTATTATCTGAGACTAGTGATGGTATTAAGGACTAGAGTTGGCATTATTATCTGAGACTAGTGATGGTATTAAGGACTAGAGTTGGCATTATTATCTGAGACTAGTGATGGTATTAAGGACTAGAGTTGGCATTATTATCTGAGACTAGTGATGGTATTAAGGACTAGAGTTTGCATTATTATCTGAGACTAGTGATGGTATTAAGGACTAGAGTTGGCATTATTATCCGAGACTAGTGATGGTATTAAGGACTAGAGTTGGCATTAATATCTGAGACTAGTGATGGTATTAAGGACTAGAGTTGGCATAATACTAGTGAGACTAGTGATGGCATTGAGGACTACATTTGGCATTAAACTAGTGATGGTATTGAGGACTGACTGTTTTCATGATACCAGTGAGACTAGTGATGGTCCCACTAATGTGGTCGCTAGTGTTTACTTGTGGTCGATAGTGTTTAAATGTGGTCGATAGTGTTTAAATGTGGTCGATAGGGTTTACATGTTTAAATGTGGTCGATAGTGTTTATATATGGTCGATAGGGTTTACATGTTTAAATGTGGTCGATAGTGTTTATATATGGTCGATAGGGTTTACATGTTTAAATGTGGTCGATAGTGTTTATATATGGTCGATAGGGTTTACATGTGGTCGATAGGGTTTACATGTGGTCCATAGTGTTTAAATGTGGTCCATAGTGTTTAAATGTGGGTGATAGTGTTTAAATGTGGGCGATAGTGTTTACATGTGGGCGATAGTGTTTACATGTGGGCGATAGTGTTTACATGTGGTCCATAGTGTTTAAATATGGTCGATAGTGTTTAAATGTGGTCGATAGTGTTTACATGTGGTCGATATTGTTTAAATGTGATCGATATTGTTTAAATGTGATCGATAGTGTTTAAATATGGTTGATAGTGTTTAAATGTTCTATTCCCTCACTCTCCACCTCATCCCTAACTCTCCACCTCAAGCTGGTGTGTAGTGAGCGTTCTGGCACCGATTGGCTGCCGTGCATCACCCAAGTGGGTGCTACATATTGGTGGTGGTTAGTGAGGTCCCCCCTTCACTTTAGGCGTCTTTGAGTGTTATTAATTATTATTATTATTCATGTTTAACCTCTGTTTTCCTTTTATTCCTAGTCTGTTTTACATAGTTTTGAATGATGACTATATGCTCTGTAAGGTGACCTTGGGTGTCTTGAAAGGCGCCTCTAAATTAAATGTATTATTATTATTATTATTATTGAGGACAAACAGTTGGCATCCTAGTGTGACTAGTGATAATATTGATTGTATTGAGGACATTTGTCCTTATACTAGTGGGACTAGTGATGGTATTGAGGACTAACAATTGGCATTATAGCAGTGATACAAGTTGGACTAGTGGATGTTATTGAGAACCAACAGTTTGAGTTATAATAGTGATGTATTGAGGACTTACAGTTTGAGTTATACTAGTGATGTATTGAGGACTTACAGTTGTCATTATACTAGTGAGAGTAGTGATGTATTGAGGACTTACAGTTGTCATTATACTAGTGAGAGTAGTGATGTATTGAGGACTTACAGTTGTCATTATACTAGTGAGAGTAGTGATGTATTGAGGACTTACAGTTGTCATTATACTAGTGAGAGTAGTGATGTATTGAGGACTTACAGTTGGAGTTATACTAGTGAGAGTAGTGATGTATTGAGGACTTACAGTTGTCATTATACTAGTGAGAGTAGTGATGTATTGAGGACTTACAGTTGTCATTATACTAGTGAGAGTAGTGATGTATTGAGGACTTACAGTTGTCATTATACTAGTGAGAGTAGTGATGTATTGAGGACTTACAGTTGTCATTATACTAGTGAGAGTAGTGATGTATTGAGGACTTACAGTTGGAGTTATACTAGTGAGAGTAGTGATGTATTGAGGACTTACAGTTGTCATTATACTAGTGAGAGTAGTGATGTATTGAGGACTTACAGTTGTCATTATACTAGTGAGAGTAGTGATGTATTGAGGACTTACAGTTCTCATTATACTAGTGAGAGTAGTGATGTATTGAGGACTTACAGTTGGAGTTAAACTTGGGCTCCAGGTCATCGATGTAGGCATTTTTCTTCAACAGCTCATCGTTCAACTCCCGCAGCTTGTCCCTGTACAGAAACACGGGGCATTAAAACAAAAACACAGATATGGGAGAGTCACAGACTATGAAATCAGAGAAAACTAATCCGGCCTGGCATCAGCAAGTATAAATGTATACAACATGAAAACTTACATGTGTTCTTGGTGCTTCTTCTTTATATTAGCAGACTGCAAAACAAAAAGACACAATACACTGTGAAACAACGTGTTGACATCAGGACGAGACAGCAGAAGGGAGGTCAACATGTTTAGGACATCTTGTGGGGAATGACAAGATTTAAAATATGAAGAACCTGGCTCAAAGATGGCCAAATGTCTTTTTCTTTTTAATTATACTAGGGTTGTGTTTGTAAGTTGCCTCGTAACTCTTTACGAAAAATATAAAGTGTTGCATGAACATTTGCGGTGTTACTGAGACATGTTTACTTTGACACCACAAATTGGTCACTGTATTAAATGTGCATTCATAAATAAGTAAAGGTAAAGCAGAAAATATACAGTTGAGGAGTTTACATGTTGTTCTAGCAAGACTAAACAGGGACTTTTTGGAAGAAACCCAGCTAAATGTTCTACTAAGGAAGAGAAAGTGAAAGTGTTTTTTTTCTAACAGGAAGATTCAGAGAGGATCTAGATATTAAGGAGGTAATATTTAGAGGCGATAAGAATCGAGAAAGAGGAATAAGAACTATTCCACATGAAAAAACTCAATGTAATCACGTACAACACATCTTATTGGAAGAGGATACTAATCTAACAAGGTCAGATTGTGAAAAGGATCTACACCCATTAAATAAGGAACAGCTAATTAATTAATAACGTATGTCTCACATTGAGTTGTTGCATGTGTTCTAGGAGGCGTTGACAAAAGCTGTACACAACCTCTACAGAAATGTTGTAGTGTCCCTAGCCCAAGTCATACTTACTATGATCTGATAGAAGAGAACAGGTTTGAAAAGAAAATGGAAAATCAAAAGATTTACTAAGGAGTAGAAAATAACACAACTGCACACCAACCGCACAATTGTTTACATATCCTTCTCTGTAAGAACTGGGTTGGTTTGACTTATTACTGCACAATATACACCACTAATGATACTACAAGAGCAAAAGGTCAACGAGAAGATAGGAATTCATCTTCGGGGATAGACGCTAGAATTTGTTTATTTATAGAAATCAAGGCTGCACCCGATACACTACCCCGGTAAACCAGACCCTAGTTTTCGGTTCATGTATCCCTGAGATTCTGGAGGTTTTACAGTTCATGTTCTTCTACTTATGTACTAGAATAATTATCTATAATAATAAAACTGTTTTTCAATTCGTTATTGAATCTGAGGGAAATGGTTGCCATTACAGTAAGCACTGCCTCAGAGACAATTAAAAAAAAGACAATTAATGTCAATAAAAGACTACAGACATTGGAAATGAAGAAACGTATGCTTTGGCAATACTAACATAAAATAAAATAAACAGAAATGCTCAGTATCTAAGCTGCAGTACTCAGACTATCTGATGAGAGTGTCTAAGCGAGAGCACCTGGATACTCTCACATGGTCAGAGTATCCCGGGTGCAGTACTCACATCGTCGGCCTTCACACCCTGTTCCTGGAGGTTCTTCTGCAGCTCCTCCACCTGACCCTGGCCCTCGATCACACGCTGGTTAATCAACCTGGGAGCAGAGCCAACCGAGGACTCGGTTAGCAATCCAGAAATACAGCCCATAGCATTGGTAAGCATTTAACATTTAACGGTTAGCTAATAGCTATTAACACTTTGAAGTCAATTAGGCATTTGTGCATACATATCTGTATGTATGCAAATACAGTGTATTTAAAGAATTAAGGTATGTTTGAGACACATTTTTTGCGCAAACAATACAAAGTGACTAACTTATTTGCCTCTTTAGTACTGCTAAATGAGCTTGCCTTTGTCAGAATTAATTTGGGTATCTAAAGATTGTGTCACGTGACTGAAATTAAAGCTTCTAACATTTCAACGTTTGTTATGGATAACATCAAATATGAGAGGAACGTGCGGTTTAGCTGAAGCTCTGTGTTCCCTGACCTGTTCTCCGTCTCCAGCTCATTCTTCCTGCGGTTGGCGTCCTCCAAGAGACTCTGCAGCAGAGCGATCTTCTCGTTGTCCGATCCTTCCTGGGCCAGCTTCAGCATCTTGTTCTCGTGCTGCAGACGGATCAGATGTTCCCTGTGGAAAACACATGAACAGATTAATTCAACTGAGAATTCATTCAAATGTACACTTCCAAGGTAAGTCTAATAATAAACTTTACATCATGGATACAAAAATGGGGTTCACACGAATGCACGTACAAAAAATACTCAATGTATGAACCAGCATCACCTCCTTTTGACCATTAGATGGCGACAAATCCACAAATGTGGTCAAGTGTAGTATATTTTTCCATTATTGGCCATAACCAGACCTAATTGCATATTTTTCCTACATAAAGACACAACTATCCAACGTTGGAATACACATTTACTTCACACTTTGCAGTACTGAATTTACGTTTTTGCCTATTAAAAGAGATTTAAATAGTTGAAAGATTATAGTGGAACTATTACAAAGATAATTTCGAAATCTCCATTGAATTGCAGCTTTACTGTCATCCATAATTTGTGTGAATTCTAGATGGAATAGAAAGTTGGCAATCCTCTACTAGGGGAAGGGTGCTTTTAAGCTTTGAATAAGGGTGTGGCTCACTGTTTTACTTGCCAACTGCAAACTACATGATTCCAGACATACCCACAGCTCTCTGCTGCAGGGTAGCAGTGACTAGGCTACAGAGATTACATGCACGTCTCTTCAAAGACTTTGAAGAGCTCCTCAAGTGAGCGGCCTGTATTTCAAGTCAGAGCAGTGCAACAGAAGTCTTTCTTGCTGTTGCACACAGAGAGTCACAGGGAAGTCTCACTTAACATATCAATCGACTTGGCAAAAAACCATGGCCCAACTATTGTAGAAAACCATCTACATATGTGGGACAAATACATTCAAACCTCAATTTATGAAGCTAGTGAATAGTTTGCAAGAAAACTAGTCTTGCAGTTGTTCGATGTCTTTTCAAAAATGAAATGGAAAACATTTATGGAAAAAAAAGACCACCACAAGAAAATAAGCACACCAACATATTGGAATTTGCGTGCGTGCGCGCGCGCACGCACGCACGCACGCACGCACGCACGCACGCACGCACGCACGCACGCACGCACGCACGCACGCACGCACGCACGCACGCACGCACGCACGCACGCACGCACGCACGCACGCACGCACGCACGCACGCCTTTCAAATCTGCATCAGCAGAACCAGGAAGAGATTCAATGATCTTAATAGTTATCTTGCACACATGTAGCCACATACACATGGACACAACGTGGTCGACGACAAACAGAATCCATGGCTGATTTCCGTTTTCTTTCTTTTTTTCACAACAGTCATAAAAATGATATTTTCGGTAAACGCTTTACACATGTTGTGCAGAGACTTCATGGGTTAACCCGAATAGTGCATCAGCTGACTATCTAGCACAAAGAAAGCCAGATTTGACCGGGATTCCTGTGTGGGTTTAAAGGGACTTACCTTATTTCAGGAGTGGTGATCTCTGCAGCCAGCGAATCAGAGCCCTCCGCAGTGGCCAGTGGGAATAAACCTAAAATAAGGTCACAAATCGTATTATAGCTGCAAATGTTTGTACAGGGAAAGTCAAACATTAACCGGTTCAACTCGTGTTTAGAATACAAATAATATCTTCCATCCATCAAAGGTAACTTAGTAATTAAAATACCATCTGTTGCCATTGCCAAAGGCAATTATGCATCTTGGCATATTAAAGACGCAAGTGTAAATGTCAATTTGAGTAATATTCTATTCAAAGAAGATTTAAAGTGCCAGTGAACCCACGGTTTCAGCTTCAACCTTATGAGATAAAAAATAACTTGATTGAGAGTACTATGAAAGAGGGACGTCTTATTCCAATGGTTATGACCCACACCAAAGTTTAATATTTTTTTTATACCGTCGTTTGTTATAATGAGCGATGTTGCATAGGAAGAGAGCCGTGAAAACCTAAATCTCATTTGCGGACATTAAATACATTGCTGCTCAGACACAACGTGGAGTTATACTACAAGTCTCCGCATGTTCAGACGCAACGCACCTCTGGCGTCCCATGGTCTTCACGAATTTGTGAATAATAATATAATAAACCATCGACATGTATTTATTTCTACATCTGTGCATGCATTCATGTCCACATCTGTGCACGTATTCATGTCCACATCTGTGCATGTATTCATGCGCACATCTGTGTATATATATTCATGTCTACATCTGTGCATATATTCATGTCTCAGCTGTGCATATGTTTAGGTCTACGTCCATGCATGCATTTATTGTACCTGTGGAGAGCTGTCCCTCTTGGGCCTGAACACAATGCAGCTCATCGATGGTCTCCTTCAAGGAGTCTCGCTCAGTCCTCATACGCTACACAGAGAAAACAATAAGAAGAAGAACAAGAATACACGTGAATTAAACAGGAAAACTGGTTTTCAGAGAGGGCTTTACCACAAAGAGTGACTGACTTGACAAGTGATGACTCGACATACATTTAGACTACACATTTACAATGATGATCATCACATTTCACTGCCTCATTTTGCAGATAGTCATCACAGCCGACACACCTCTGTGGTTTGTCGTTTTAACAGCCAAACCTAAATAGCATACATATTCTAGAGCATATTTCTAAGTGATAGCCTGAATTATTTCTCACGTCACTGCCACAGAGGCCATTCACAAGGGGTAGAGATGTAGACACACAAGACATTTAACATATCCTATAAAAAAGACAGCAATAAAATTGCACAGAGCAATTAACAAAAAGAATTGCCTTTACTACAAGTGATATAAAAAGCAACTGATAACGACGTACATCTTTCTCCTTTTGTAGGGAATCCACTTTCTCCTTCAGACGTTTGTACTCAAACTCCATCTTGTCTGCCTTTTTAGACTCCTCTGAGAGTCTGTTCTGGAGTTCAACCACCTGCAGGGCAAACAGTTGACAGTAAACTATCATAAACCAGCATGTTCAAACTAGAAATAAGACAGTCATGTACTTAAAGGGCTTTATGAAAGTTATGACGAGGGAGGGGTAGGAGGGAGTAGCCTGCTGAACTTGTGCTGTGCTGTTATGGTTTGGATAAGCATGCACTAATGGCATTTACAAAAACAATGAACCAGCTTTGCATGATTCATATCTGTAGGACTCAGTGTTCTGTTCTTCCCCTACCAGAGGAAACTCGTATACAACGTTGTTATATTAAACCACAGAGCCCAGAGTTCACTTTGACTAATCCTAGTAAATATTGATTAACATCATCACCCATGGGGGTTTAAGAAAGTATGTGGATATTTATCAAGAAAATAACAGCGGGTTCCTAAGAAACCAAGAGGCATCTTCTGAAAGCCGTACCTGTCTCTTGTAGGTCTCAAGCTGGCCCTTGGCAGCGTTGGCCTTGCGCAAGTCCTCTTCCAGGCTGAGGGTGCTCTGCATGTACATGGTGTTCTTCTCCTCCAGGAGCTTCACCTGCACACATGGCGACAGGAACACAGACCATGAGGACGGCTTGAGAAACTGCACCTCATCATTATATTAAACCAAAGACAACACAATGGTCCTTTTGGTAATCACTTAAAGGAATCATCCATTGCAATAAACCGGGAGACTTTAAAATTAGACATTTAAAAAAAAAAAAAAATCCCTGGATGTGGATATACGATGACAATTAATAGCCTCAATTTATAATTGTCTAGCTGTTCTTGTAACGATTAATCCTATGAGATGGATGGAGGAGGAGGAGGAGGGGGAGGGGAAGGACATGTGCTGGTATCAGAAGGGGCTCCCTGGTTGTGAATGAAAGAAGTGTGTGTTGCGTTTGTCGTGTGTACCTGTCTCCTGAGGACCCCCAAGTCCTCCAGCTTCTTCTTGTAGTACTCCACTGTGCCCTCCAGCTTGGACACCTTGTCTGAGGAATGCCTGTGGGCGGAACGGTCGGTACATTTCAACTTTATTCAAGTAAAAAAACGAAAAACATAGTGGAGATTCATGACCGCTCTAAAAGATTCTGATATCTATCTATCCATCCATCCATATATCTAAACATAAAAACCTTTCATACATGCTCTAGATTGAAAACAAACCCTTCTATTATTTTACCGTGAACCAAAAATACACAACTCCCCATGGATAATTTGTATCACCTTTGTGTGGTGTGATGGAAATACCAATTAATCAAATTCACTGAAGATTCCAAGCTTCCCACAACCCACCACATGTTGACTCAAAACAGGTCCGGCCCGCCTTAAGCTCAGCCCCTCCGCTTAACGCTCCCCCAACAGAACCCCCTCCGACCCCCACCTGAGCACGTCCATCTCGTCCTTCAGGGACTGGGCCTCGTCGGCCAGCGAGGTCAGCTCTTCGTTCTGGGAGCGCGACTCCACCAGCTCCTTGTCCAGCTCCTCGCAGCGGATACGGTAGTCGTCTTTGGCCGCCTCCAACCTGGTGGGGGAGCATCGTGGGACAGGGGTTAGGGTTGGGGAGTTAAATCCTCAACGTCCACAGTCCACAGGCGAGATGCGGCTACGTATTGATGTTGATCTGGATACACGGTATGTCACGTCGGGTAAAGCATCTGCTATGTGACTCAATAGTATGGTTTTACAATTGCAAAAAGCAGTAAACATGATGAGCTACGTTTCAGAAGGTTCCAAGGTGGATGATTACTAGGGCCCGACCGATTTATCGGCCTGCCGATTTAATCGGCCGATTATAGCCTTTTTGAAAATAATCGGCATCGGCCAAAAAGACGCAGATTACAACCGTTTTTTTTTTTTTTATATAAATGTTATTGCGATTAGTATCCTGCAGATTGCGCTCCTACTCGCCTTGCTAACTAACAACTTTTTGCTGGAGTACAAAAGAGGAGATTGAATTTTACCGTACAACATGAAAGCACGCTCGCTCGCTCAGGCAGCTGCGCGCTCACCTCACCAATGTACACAAGACGCGTTGTTTGAGCATGTTATGCCTGTTTTTCTTTAGGTCCCAGGCCATGTTAATTTGTTATACTGTAGACTCTAACGGTGAGACCATACTGCTCAGCACGCACGTGTTAGTCACTGCTCACGAGCGCAGCACATTGGGAGTTAGTTATTTATTTTACATTTCACTCATTTTTTACTGTAAATGTATTCTAAAACACTCAAAGGTTCTGCATTCAATTCACATATTCGTCAAAAGTGTTTAAAGTATATTTAAGGTATCAAAAACTATGTTTTATATATATATATATATATATATTTTTTTTTTTAAATCGGCCGATTAAATCGTAATCGTAATTTTTCTCTGAAAATAATCGGCATCGGCACTCAAAAATCAATATCGGTCGGGCCCTAATGATTACTTTCTCCAACATGTAGATGCTACATGGTGTGGTTTAAAGAGCTCCTCATGAAGATCAGCTATTGAGAGTTACGGTGGCACAAATCACTTATAGCATCACAAAATGTATAAAAATGCATTAATCTCATAGCTAGGAAATGAAAATACTCAGGATTGTGTGCCCTGGAAACAATAGCTCAGTCCAATGTAATGATGTGAAAAGCCAATAATGTCTAGCCTCTTGACCTAAAAAAACACTTCTTCCACTTCTACCTTGAAGTCAAGGTAGACGAAGTTGCACCGTTTCCTGTTATGTAACTACCGAGATATTCGACTGAAGATAACCTATTGCAGCAAAAGTGTCAATTGCATGACACTTTGAAGTTGTGATGCACAGGATAGGATTTGTGCACCTGTAACACAGACTTGTGAACTCGTAGACCCTATTTAGTGTTAACAATGGTGGAAAAAATATTTACGACTTCAAATGTACTGTTACACATTTGGGACTTTAGAGTACACATGCAAAATAAATATTTACGACTTCAAATTTACTGTTGCACATGTGTGACTTCAGTGTACGCATACAAAATCTGCAGTTACAGGTGCTAAAGACTTTTGCGACAATAATACCTTCATAGATTTCAGTAACTAATCTACAATGGCCAGTATACACAGTGTTGATTTCCAGCCTTTCAAGACAATTGACTACAGCTGGCTGAGTTTCTCTTCCCCAATTACACACTCACAGATCCCACCTCCAGCCAACTGGGCGAAACAATTATGAAGCAACCGAAAGCGAAATGCCCCGCCCACCCAGAGTTCAACTCGTTTGCCACCACACTATAGATTGTTAATCCAGGATTTCTGATAATTGATTGATTGATATTGGAGCTAGTGTGCGAGCAGGTCTTGCCTGAAGGTCTCCTCCTGCAGCTGCTCCAGTTGCGTCTGCAGCTGCAGGTGTCGTCGGCCGGCGGGGCTGTTGACGTCCTCTATGGAGTCAGAGTGGTTCAGCCTCTCCATCAGCAGCTGGTTCTCCGCCAGCAGGCTGCCCTTCTCCTCCTGCAGAGCGGTCACCTGAGAGGAGGAGCAGCGGTGGGAGGAGAGGCATGGGATGGGTGGAGGAGCAGGAGGAGGAGGAGGAGGAAGAGGAGGAGTGGGAGGAGGAGGAGTGGGAGGAGGAGGCGTGGGATAGATGGAGGAGCAGGAGGAGGAGTGGGAGGAGGAGGAGTGGGAGGAGGAGGAGGAGTGGGATAGATGGAGGAGCAGGAGGAGGAGTGGGATAGATGGAGGAGCAGGAGGAGGAGTGGGAGGAGGAGGAGTGGGAGGAGGAGGCGTGGGATGGATGGAGGAGCAGGGGGAGTGGGAGGAGGAGGAGTGGGAGGAGGAGGCGTGGGATAGATGGAGGAGCAGGGTTGGGGATGAGAGGCGTGGGATGGGTGGAGGAGCAGGAAGAGGAGGAGGAGGAGGCGGCGTGGGATAGATGGAGGAGCAGGGGTGGGGAGGAAGGAGGAGGTGTAAAAAAAAATAATAATTACAAGAAAAAAGGGAGAGTAATGTAGAAAGAGGGGGTGTATAGGAATTGCACAGCAAAACAGATGGGGGGTGTGTGGAAAGTTTGAGAAAACGGGAAAGACAGGTAATGGGAGGGAGGAAGGGAGTTGGGCCCATGGATGAAACCAAAACAGAATAAGCAAGGAAAAAACAAGATAGTGGAAGAGGATTAATACAAATCGTAACAGTGTGGGAAAGAATTGAAAAGCCAGACAGAAGATAATGGGAAAGGGATTTAGCGGTTCGCTTTTGATATGCCATCTTTGAAATGATAAAAATAATAGAGCTCAATTTATATATAGCTTTCCTGTGCTACACAATAAAATGCATTGGTTACAGATATTAAAAATAGCTGCTATTCCCTCGTTTAAAGAACAGAACAAACAAACAAAAGTGGGACAACGCCAACAGGGCTACATGCAGCTTTACGAGGCCTTATTATGTGATAGGCAGGGTGGGAACCTCCGCGCAAAGCAGCCAAGCAGCAACTTGATGGCTGTTGCCAAAGTGGTGACTACTGCAGACCGAATAAAAAAAAAAGACATCTACCGTCAGCCACCTCAAGGGTTAAGAGTATAATGTGTAGAGTTTTCTGCCCTACTTATTTTGTAATTTAAAGGTTTCTGATTTGAATGATAAAAACCATCAGTGAAGTAGACACTTGGTTTTGTACAAAGGATGGATTCTGCTGCCAAAGGCAACAGGATTCCTTCGTGACTTTAATCAAATTTTAGACGACAAGAACGGCTTTGTGCCTGTGGGAAAGCATCTATTTGTTAAATATATGCAGCTAAGCAGGGAAAGCATCACCCCTTATTATTATTGCATTTTAATTAAACCTATAAAAAGGTATTTAACATGAGTGAAATAAGATTAAAAAATAAATAAAAAAAAGACTACATGTCCCATAATGCAAATTACGGTATGTTACAGTTTTATATTCTCCACTACGAAAAAGACCAGCTAAAGATACATAAAAAATAAATGGAAACATTGAAACACTGATGCAAACGTGAAAAATCAAAAACCTACGAATTAAGACCTAATCCAAAGTCATCAGGTTTCAATTGTTTGCAAACTGAATTTTGTTTTTCTTGATTTTGCCCGGTGTGCCCTGAAAATGACTCCCTTTTGGAGCATCTCTGGTCCCAAATATAAAGCTCATCCCCTTCCTGTCCACCCTGGTCACATGACCATACATAGAAAAAAACATCAAGGGTTGACAACAGAGGAAGTTATTAGTCGAGGGGTGAGACTTGACACGCCCACACGGCAATGCAACCGCTTGGTGCGCACACACATTAGGCACACACGTGCACACACGCAGGTGCAAAGAATGTACACACATGAACACGCAGAACTTCAAAAAGTGGGGGAGTCAAAGGGAATCCTAGATTCCAAAATGGGGAGCTACGGCAAGCAGGCGGGGCGGATCCAGGGCTGTTAGACACTGCACACACCATGGATGAGAAGGGAGAATGAAAGAAAAGTGTGGATTTACCCTCTCTTCTAGTTCATTAAAGTCTAACCTCAGTCTATCTCGCTCTTCTTGGACATGGAGGGCCTTTAAAGTAAGGCACACAGCAGTGACACGTCAGGCATAAGGTGGGGAAAATAGATTAGGTTCTTATGGAACGCTTTAAGACCAGGGTTAAAAAGGAGGAAGGTTTAGACCTGATCAATTCAAGACAAATCTAGGTTTTAAGTCATCATTAATACTGTGTTATTCATTTTAAAAACAGACTATACAGCCAAGCATCTAGTTTCATTAGAACAATCGTCAAAAACTTGTCCTAAAAGCCGGCAGAGTACGAGTTAAATAAAATAACGGACCCCTACTTTACCACCGGGTGTGAAGTTGATACGCATTTAAAAAAAAAGGCATCTAAAAATCATTGGTAGGCTGGTAGGCAGATCATTCAATGGTATACATCTGGGTTAATCAACTGGCTAACGACATCACACCTGGTGTTAAAATACTGGCCCTTTAAGAACACACGCTTTGATGGTCAAACCTCCTATATGTGACCGATACAGGATGGCAGGGGTGGAAAGGATCTCCGTACAGACCTGCATGTCCAACTCTCGGCACCTCTGACCGATCTCATCCTTGGTGGCGAGAGCTTCATTGAGCTCCTCCGCCGTCTTCTTCAGCTGTAAGGTAACCAAGGCGACACTTCCTGAATATACAGCTCATATCTCCACTTCCTCTGTCAATGTCAGACAACCAATCAGAGAGACAGCCCTTTTCACGTAAAGTCAAGTCCTTTTAGTCTTGAAAATATAATAACGGAAATATTTAAAGACGTAAAAATAAGGTCAAAAACAAATATACAATTCAGCAGACATACTTTACAGAGTATGGTGGAAAAAGAAAATGAAGGAAATGTCCATACCTGTCTGTCTAGTTCCACATAGGAGTCGTTACCTCCCGTCACTGGAGTCTCCTTGCTCATAAGCTAGACAGGGAAATGAGGGAAAGGGATTAGACCTTAGGCAAACTATCGTCACCAATTAGTTCTGTTTCACAGTTGAGTAAGAAAAGGTTCACTCCCAATCCACATTTGATTGGACAAACCCCCTGCCTGTCAATTAGCTTGGTCTACCCTAAGCCAGCTGTGCTGCTCAGGGTCAGTACATTCTAGCCAACCGGCTGCAGGGGCTCTACCTCTTGGATGGCCGTCATGACGACGTGCTGCACCGACTCCTCCATCATCATGATGGCCTGGATGTATTCTGAGAAGAAACGGATACAGATAATCAGTGCATTTTAACAGACCCAAGTACATCTGATCAGAGACAGACATCCCACATTCCGCCCAACAGATACAAATGGTCACACATCATCAGAACATGTACCCACACAACATCCAAACATGTACAGAAACACGTACACACAACACGTACACCCACAACCTCCAAACATGTACACACAACATCCAAACATGTACAGGAACACGTACACACACAATATTCAAACATGTACACACAAACACACAACAACCAAACATGTACAGAAACACGACGGGTGACATCGGTGGGTTCATGTGTTAGCATCGTCGTTCTCGCTCTGTGTGTGTGTGTGTGTGTGTGTGTGTGTGTGTGTGTGTGTGTGTGTGTGTGTGTGTGTGTGTGTGTGTGTGTGTGTGTGTGTGTGTGTGTGTGTGTGTGTGTGTGTGTGTGTGTGTGTGTGTGTGTGTGTGTGTGTGTGTGAGAATGACAGGGAGAACGAGTGCTATGCAGAGATGAATGGACGGAACGATTTTTAGATTTCCAAATCGCGTTATAAAAAAAATAAATAATAATAATAATAATTTATATATAAAAAAATAATAATAATACTGAATCAATTCGTGGCGCTCGATGTTGATTCTGTGGCGCCGCGCCACACAATGGTCTATGTATGGGAAACACTGATGTACACACAAACACACACAACAACCAAACATGTACACACAAACAAACAACAATCAAACATGTACACACAAACAAACAACAATCAAACATGTACACACACACACACACACACACCACATCTACATGTACCCACGCAACATCGAAACACGTACACACACACACACCTTGCTTCTGCTCACAGCTGACGGCACAGCCCAGGATGAGCTGCAGCATCCTGCCGAGCTCGGGGCCGTCCGAGTGCTCCCCGATGAGGTTGACGTCTGGCAGGTTGAAGTCGTTAATCTGCTGGCCGAGCACCTGAGAGAGAGAGAGAGAGGGTGGGGTCGTTACGCTTTAATGAGCCCCATCCATTTAATAGCGCACCTCATTAGGGCCTCATTGGAAACGTTTACTGATGTCCTGCATTCAGCCACGAGCCCTTAGACGCGTCGCGTACGGTAACTTGGTGAAAGATGGTCTCCGAGACACGCTACTACAAACATGTATGTAGGGCCTTAAAGGGGACATATGATACCACCAGGTGTGAGTGTGATTAGCAGATTTGGCAGATTGTCGATACGGCTTGTAACGGCTAATCACACTCACACCTGGTGGCATAATATGTCCCCTTTTAAAAGATGCACTTTAATTCGTATTCGATAGTGCTTAGAGACTCTTGGAGCTCATGGTTTCCACAGCTCCAACTGGACACCGCTGTTTCGTGGCCTTGAGTAAAGCTAAGCGGATTGTAATGGAGCTCAACATTCCTGCACTTCAAGGAGAGCTTCCCGGGTCCACCGATGCCAAAGCCCCGGGCAGCCAACATTACACCCCGACATGGGGACTCCAAAGGCCCAGAGATTACACAAACACAAGTCAGTGATTTACACGTACAATAGGGAGCAAGGATCAAGTCTGTACACTCAGAGGGATGATGCTGGGAGAGGGCACGGCAATAGTGTGTGGGGAGTGATGTGTGGAACCTGTGCTTTTGACCCCATTCCCTGACGCCCCTAACCTGAGACCTCTTCATGGCCTGCATTTCAAAATAGGTCTTCCAGGTAGTAACCACGACTGAAATAACCCACAACATACAAAGCTCCAACCTCCATGCTTTGAATCACTTAGCAAAGGAATACGAAAACATACAATAAAGATACCAGTAACAGCTATTTTATACATTCATAAGGCGTTTCCTCACCTCTTGGTTGTAATCAAGGATACCTTTAAGGACTTTCTTGAGATTGCTGATCTGAAAACACAAGGAAAAAGACACAAACACAACGGTTGACAACACAATAAGAGAAAAATAAATAAATCATACCTTTGATTTACGCATGAATAAATGTAGTCGTTATCTTACTAGACATGGGTTGGGTACAGTGAGATGGAGGTACCGTGAATATGGAAATACATTGAAGAGGTGAGACGAAGCAACACTCACCTTTAACCTCCAGTTGTCCCCCACCTCAGGCTTGACCCTAGTGATCCAGCCGTCGTTGAAAAATGACCCGTCTCTGGAAAATGGAGTGGGTCAAAACTATTAGTACGGCCAGGGAGAGTGCACGACAGCGACTGCCACAGATGGAAGAAACACTTGATCCATATGGAACTATTCAAATTAAATCATCAAAAGGATCATCAGGAAGTAAGACAATAACTGATACAAATGGTAAATTGTTTCAGGTGGATGCTCACAATCGTGCATGTGCAGCCACTATAATTGTGATTTTTGCAAGAATTAATGGATAATGTCAAAGATGAGGTGAAAGGTCTATAAAAAAAATCTATAAAAATGTACTCTGATGTCAGAAGAAACACAAGACAACCCCATATTCTAGACACAGTTTCTTGTTTTTGAGAGAGGCCATTGTCATGGCCGGGTTTCATTTAGATTTTAGAATTCGTACATTTTCTGGAGCGCCTGGGCCATGACCACGCCACTGGTCAGGTCTTCTACCGTCTTGCATGGGGCCTCCACTCCAAACGTCTGGATCTAAAAGGAAAAAACATTCACCATGAGAACAAGATACAGACTACGGTAGGAGTCACGCAGCATCTCTTGCCCAGTTACTGGGAGGGACTTAGTCTAACACATTGCGACTTTTTAGATAACGATGAGGGACGTTTTTCAAAAAGGAGAACCCAGGTTGGTGCAGGCTGTATGGTTCCCTTCTGCCTCCTGGTCTCCTGCAGACTGACAGGCCTGGTTCCAGACTGGCAGGCCTGGTTCCAGACTGGCAGGCCTGCTCTCTTGTAGACTGACAGGCCTGGTTCCAGACTGGCAGGAGACTAGCAGGCCTGGTTTCAGACTGGCAGGCCTGGTTTCCGACTGGCAGGCCTGGTTTCCGACTGGCAGGCCTGGTTTCCGACTGGCAGGCCTGGTTTCAGTCTGACAGGTCTCCTGCCGACTGACTGGCCTGGACTCAGACTGACAGGTCTCCTGCCGACTGGCAGGCCTGGTTTCAGTCTGACAGGTCTCCTGCCGACTGACTGGCCTGGACTCAGACTGACAGGTCTCCTGCCGACTGGCAGGCCTGGTTTCAGACTGACAGGTCTCCGGTAGACTGACATGCCTGGTCTCCGGTAGACTGACAGGCCTGGACTCAGACGGACAGGCATGGTTTCAGACCTACAGGTCTGATGCCGACTAACATGACTGGTCCCTGGTAGACTGACAGGCCTTGTCTCAGACGGACAGGACTGGTCCCCTGCAGACTAACAGGACTCTTCCCCGGTATACTGACAGGGCTTGTCTCAGACGGAGAGGCCTTGTCTCAGAGGAACCGGCCTGGTCGGAGACAGAAGAAGGAGCAGCTGTCTAAGCAGAGGTCCACGTATCAGAGGAGGAGGGGAGCGAGAGCACAAGGAATGTTGGAAATGCAAGCAGGAAGGGAAAGCCTGGCGGAGACTGTGTGTGTGCAGAGTAGACTTAGAGAGTAGAAAAATCCTCCTTATTGCATGGTTTTGCAATTCCCTGCAGGTTCCTTAAGGCACTAGGACTGCAAAAGTGCATAATAATTCCTGAATAGCCTATATCACTTCTTTTTTTTTTTAAAAATCACTGAGAACACGGAACAAAGTTAACCCTTAAAAATAACTTGAGGTAGTGAAAGAATAGTAAGTGGTTGCAGCTAGATAACGAGTAATCAACACGACCAATACTAGACAACACAGACAACAAAGCTGTCTGGTAGCTTTGCTCAGTACTATCAGCGGCAATGCTGCTATGAAAGGAATAAGGGAATTCTACAAGGAATTAAAAATATAACAGATCACAAGCTTTTACAAGACAAATGAAAGGCAAGTGTATTTGCTGTACATAACACAATCCATTGTCTTTTTAGAATGCCATTAAACTAAGGCAAATAAGACAAATTGAAGGCCACCAATTGAATCATGATCAGGGGTTCCAGTTCCATCATGGCTCACATTTCTGATGAAACAGCTGCTACTGTGAGGTTGACCACACCACCATTTTTCCTGAGTAGACTAAAAAGAAACTGCAAGACCAATCTCGGACTAGCGTCCTAGACTGATGGGTGGGCTGGCTGTGGTCCGGTGAGATCGGGCTGACTGCAGTTGATTGCTAGTTGTGAAACTGCCAACTTTGGCTAACATTCTGTAGTTGGGTGTTGGTGTTGGCTGGTGCAGTGTGCAAAACACCTTACTATTGCAAACAAGTAGGTCCTGAATTGAGTGTCAGAGAGGGTTGCTTAACCTGCAAACCTGCAGCAAGAAGCGGATAAAATATCAGACACCGATAGGATCCGATTTCATGCCAACCACATCAGATTGCATCCATGATGTGCAATCCTGTGTGTGATGACATTAGCCAAAACATGGGACATCCCCCCCACCATAAGCAACAACCCAGGGAACAGGAGTTTGAAGAGGTCCGTTCCAGGATGACAAATGTGGGTCAAGCACCTTTCAACCTGCTGTTCTTATGAGAGAGGGAGGGGAACTGTAGAGTCTTAACTTCATTGGTTCAAACAGGACGTGCAGTGCGGTTATAGAGTTATCCGTTTGGCTATTGTTGTTGATGCCAAGGGTCTTTAGAAACCGACTTAATCTCAACAACAAATCGTGCATCTCTATCTTTCTCTCTGTGTCTGTGTCTGCGTGCGCGTGTGTGTGTGTGTGAACAAGGGTCAGTAAACAAGAAGGCAAGACATTTGACAGTGTTCTGACACTCGACTTAGCGCGAGAGGGTTGACATTCCAGTGTGATCATACCAGCAACAAAGGCTATTGCTGCCATGTTCCACACATTGGGCGTACTGTATTGCATCTCTTACTGTTAAAATTAATTGTGTGAGCAGTTGGGTTGAATCATTTGGCCTTCACTATGCATTACATCTGTTTGCTAAAATGAAATGAAATACCTTTTGTCGGAAACCCCATCCTTTTTTTATTATAATCTCCTATTGTAAAGTTCCCTACAGCCAGGCTATTTTCCTTACGAACATGCTAGTTGTTCATAGGGGCAACAACAAGGGCCACCCCGGCCCCCCAAATGAAGAGAGCTTTGTGTGTTTACACACATGATGTTCTAGCAAGGCTTAGCTTCGCTCACCTTTTTGTGACCTAGCAGCTCAAACGATCTGAGGTCACAATTAATGTTCAAATCATGAATCACAGTTGTCGGTTGGTAAACATTGAATGTATTTGCAAATGTTTAAAACACTGCAGAAGATGTACACTTTTTAGAATCCCTAGATATTTCAAATATCTGCTTTTACCTATAACAATTCATAGACCACATGAAAGCTAAGAAAATTGCACAGACATTGTAATTTCCTCCAGGCTTTGAACAACATCCCTCGAGCAGAAACATACAAGCATCTTGGAATGAATGCAACATCTAAATTTGATTTTGCATCAGAACTAGATTAGCTGCTCAATTCGTAAGCCACCAATTAGTACTGACAGAAAAAAACAAAGGGTGATCTGTAACCAAAGCATGTATAGAGGAATGAAGGAGGCCTTTTCTCCCGTTCATGCCAGGCCGTCACTATCTGCAAGTATGCCAGATTTCTTTATTAAGCTTTCAGTCAGCCTGCTTTTGGTGAGGCACTGACAGCACTGGCTCAGAGCCAAAGGGGGAGAGGAGGGGGGGGTGACCAAAACAATAGAACATGCTAGGCAAAAACAATTACCAAGGTACCCCCTTGCAACCTTGAACACACAAAATGACAGCAAGAGGGAGAAAAAGGAGGACTAAAGCATATAAACCCAAACTTTAGTCCACATGTGTTGGTCTTAAGATGTATTTGGTTAATATTTATCAGTTTTTGTGTTGGGGTCAACAAACCAGGTCAGCCAACACTACTGCAGTGGTGAGGGACTCAAAGTATTTTGCTGATTTAATCTTCCATCCCATTGTCGACTATGCAACCATATGTGCCAAATCCAGCACAGCATTCAGTATTTCAGTCAAGGGCATTATTCTGGCAGCCCAGATTGGACCATTGGGACTTGGGTTGAGTTTGTCGGTACAACTCCTTCTGGAGAGACAGTTCTAGGCTAATCCCAGTCTACTGTGTCATCGTGAATCACCTCATTGTGATTATAGTAATCCCTGGGCATTGAACAACAGTCTTCAGCAGATTAAGTACAATTTCATCAAAAGGACCCTTTTACTCTCACCATTACCATGCAACAAAACACATTACACTGACGACCAGTTAAAGTTTGTGTTCGCTAATAGGCGCTCGCCGCTCAGAGATCCCTGCCTCCAGCAACATGATTGGTCGAAACAAGAAAAAAAATATCATAGCTCTTCTGCCATCAGAATTTATATATTAATCTAAAAACTGAATTGTGAGACTACGTCTTAATAGACAGAAATTAGTTCTTTCTCCTGAATAGTTGGTCAGAGATAGTAATACGTAATAGGCGTAAGCAATAAACAAGACAAGAATACAACTTAATTTGGGGGTTCCAAATTTCAATGTCAGAATACTGAAACATTTACAAAATGTAGAGGTTAAGTGGGATTGGCTCCAACGGGCTGACCAGTGTGAAGATTGAATTTTATTTCATATTTAGTTCATTCATCATTTCCATTTTTCTGTATTGAAGATGTTGGCTAGGGGCCTGATAACACAGCCCTGAGCACGAGTCTGGTCAATACATACACAAGATTAACTACAAATGTGGTCAGAAACACATCCATCCATTCCATTACACTGATAGGCAACCATGGCATCATCCAAATGCAGTTGGTGATGGGAAGGCTCTCATGGCATTTTCAGCCATTTGGTCAACGACCATGTATGGACAAATGGGTGTTTGTAGGGACAACAGGGGCGTTAACAAGGTGTAAGCACATTCATTTACAACAGCAACTTCACAGTTGATTGTGAATCATAAAGGAGACCCCATAGAGATTATGATAATCATAACCATATACAACACTTTTGCATCGTTGCAAGCTGTTCGAGGTTTTACATTCAAAATAAAATATACTAATCTGGTGAAGAGAAGGGCTTGTAGTAGGGAGAATGGCTAGCTCCTGATGTTGCATTATAAGATGATTGCACAATTATAATGACAATTATACCCAGGAGAGTAAGTTAAAGGCCATGTCCTTAGTTTAATGGGTTAAACACGGGCAAGTGGCGGGTCTCTATGGGGATATAGGAGTGTAAGTGATTGAATCCTCCAGCATTCTTGCCTTACACTAGTTAGACCAGAATAACAATGTTGTCATATGCATCCCTGCCCGCTCATATCTGTATTTTTAGCTGTGGGCTTGTGTTTGGATCAGTCAAGATCTAATGTCAAATGTACACATCAAGAGTTTGACAATAAGTCTCAATTGTAAACGCTGAAGGCAAGATTCCTCATGCTGAGTAATATATGGACTATATTTGGAAATAATTTTGATTTGAGTAGAGTGCTGTTAAGTAAGTAGAGAACCATATGATAATGGTATCTAGCATAGGACGTTAAACTATAGGCCAGTGTAAACACGAGCTACCAAAATGTCAATCTTTTTATTGAAGACAAAGTGCTCACTGTTGTGCTGTAGCTCAATGTGTCTCGTTTACTCTGTTTATGTAAGAACCCTAAGGTATATAAAAGGTATAGGAAAAACGCAGGTATATATATACGTAATATTCCTGCCCAACAATGTCCACAAAACTGCATACACCGGAACATTGGATGATCGGCTCCTTAGCGGATGGTATAATAGCGATGAAGAGCAAAGCCTTCAGTCAAGATCGGATGTAAAATGTTCACACACATCGTTTGACAACAAGTCTCAATTGTAAATGCTGAAGGCAAAACTCCTCATGCAGACTAATATATGGACTATTTGGAAATAATTTTGACTCGAGTAGAGTGCTGTCGAGTAATGAAAACCATATGATGATGGTATCTAGCATAGGACTTCTTAAACTACAGGCCAGTGTAAACACGAGCTACCAAAATGTCAATCATTTTGTTGAAGACAAAGTCCTCACTGTTGTGCTGTAGCTCAATGTGTCTCGTTAGGTTTTGCTGAACGCATAATCAGAGGACAAATGCAAACCATCAATTGTTTACACTGTTTATGTAAGAACCCTACGGTATATAAGATATAGGAAAAACGCAGGTATGACAAACTACGTAATTCACCTGCCCAACAATGTCCACAAAACTACATACACCGGAACCTTGGATGATCGGCTCCTTAGCGGTTGGCATAATTGCGATGAAGAGCAAATCTCAGTGATGATCTGTCGAGAATTTTCTAGCCCAGATCGCGTTTAAGCATAGCTATGTCGGATGTCTGACATTATCAATTAAAGTAAAATTTAAATAAAAAGGACATCCCTGTACGTTTTACCAGCGGTTTCTCTACCAACACACCGTTAGCCGAGCCAAACAACCACACATATACTGACATTCCGTATACGTAACCAGCGTATGCCTGTGTTATCCTCCGGCCGACAGCCACACAGCAGCTAACGTCAACGTAGCCCGTATTGCTAACATTAGCCTGGAATGCTATGCTAACATAACCAGTATCTACTAGGGGCCGTGTGTCAGTCCACGTAATACAATAATCTTCCTTTACACGACTTACCCATGTTAATAGGCTTTCACACAGTTCCATTCGGTCCAAAGTGCTCATCGTCGCCGAAGACTTTTGTGGCAAAACAGAGACAGGCGACGTAATGTGCCTCGTACACTCAGGAGATCTCCGCTGCAAATCCGTCCGGCCAATCACTGACATATTCCGCTTTCAGCGCCTCGCGTGTCGTTACGGTCCGAGGTCGCTGAGGGGCGGGCCGCGGCGCACAGGGCCAATGGGTTTTAAAGAAGAACCCGAGAATACTTTTCGCCTTCTTGCATACCTTTATATTGTTCGGGTTAGGCAAACTGGGAATCAGAGTGGACGGGGTGAGAAAGTATTGCGAATGAATAATGTTATTAGTTGTATATTTCACAAGATTGAAGACGCTTGTTTTAAAGTCAGGGCGGGTATATCATTACGGCAAGAACCGTACGAAAATACTCGACCGCACAATAGTCCATGTATGCAGATCTCATCCACAGCTGGAATCAAATCCAATGCCAATATCACATTTAGCCTTCTGTCGAAAACCCAGCGATAAAAATGTATCACTGCTCTAAAATAGGCCAAAAATAGAAACAGAAGGAATAATGTCAACAACGTCAGGCTATTACTCAGATCATGTTTAACCAATTATGCTGTTAAAAAGTGATGAGGACTTAATCTGCCATTACAAAAAGTTATGGGGACATGTCCTCAATGTCCCCAGTATAAATGACACTTATGATGAAGCTTTATAACCGAACACAATCAATCAATCAGTCAATAACGCATTGTTATATAGCATGCCATGTAATTGTTTATCTTCCATGAAGCTAGGATAATGTTTAATTAGACTTCACATTTTTTCGATTTTAATGTCGATTTTTTTTATTTTACTTCTGATTGTTATTTTCGGCACTATGACATGAATATGTTGCGTGTCAAAACAGGGTGTGTGGGTTCGTCAGCTGTGACAAAGGAATGGAAACGTTTCTAAGTGCACTATGGGCCAACATAAAGCATGCATAAAGCACACACCTTACGCTGATCACACATCTGATCTGACATAATCATAGTCTTACATCTGTGCGATTCAAACGATCATTGCCACCATACATTTATCCTTATTAATTTATTCTTATGAAATGTGTATGACATCAACACCAGTATATTAATAATCGTATGTTGCACGCGCACACAATCAATAAATCCCACTGTGACGTAAGCCATAACATCCAATGGCGGCTGTCTAGGAAGGTTCCAATGAACAACCTCCCAAGTTTGGCTTCATAAACTCATCAATCATCACTCGTCATTCATAAATGTCACGTCTTACACAATCATATTTGATTGTATGATTTCTTAATTATTTTTTTTTCCAGTTTCTGACCGTTAGGTTACAAATTATTGAGTAATACAATCAATTGCAAGTTTTTATTTTCCATATAAAACGAAGAAACTAAACAGCTGCAATTCAATTAATGCAATGCACTACCAGTTGCCAGCAAAAACTTTCGGTAAGAAATCCCTTATTTGTTTAATAATGAACATAATAAATGCATAATAATCATGCAAATAATGATTCCCCCTCCCCAATTCACTAACATCAGGATACCAAACAGAACAAGCCCATATGCGTTTCTTTACCCATTTTTGATAATCTGGGTGAAAGTAAAAACACAACCTTTTTACTGAAACTAACTTTACTGAATCATTTGAATTGTTTTTAATTCTGCTCCTACATTCCAAAAAGCAACAGAGAGCCACCTTATTTAATTTCAGTGTGATATCACTGTTTCTGATAAAGACTCTTCATCAAAAAAATGTTTGAACAAGGCACCAAACACACTACACATATCCTGTTCAGATTAGCAAATTCAAACCAGAATGATGCCAGTATGCCAAATTCAAGTTAAGTACAATTAGAATAATTCACATTAGTTTATATTGCAATAAATGCATTTTCATACAAAATACAATGTGCCAGCTGCAATATGTTTCATTCAGTATTTGCCTTGTCCAACATGCTGTCAAAAAATGGATGACAAAAGTATCGAAATGACCAGTGTGGAAAAATGGATTACAATGCAGTATTGTTTAGACAGACATCCAGGTTACAACACCAGGTATTGCGGCATCTGTGTACATGGATTGTACATACTGATGTGGAAAAAAACCCTCAAACTCCAATCCCTCAAAACAAAACAATAACCAGTCCCAAGAGATTCCTCCTCCGCTGGGATTCTTCCAGTCTCATTTTTAGTTCTCCTTCCGTGTCGGGGTAATGTCGAGATCATCGCCCACGGGACGTCTCCCCCATCCCCCCCGCTCAGCCGTTGAGCCTTTGCGTCACCACCTCCCTGTACATGATGGAGATGTAGACGAAGAGGAGCAGGATGACTAGGAAGTCGTCCATGAAGCCCAGCAGGCCGAACAGGGCCTCGGGCAGGAAGTCCAGCGGGGACACCAGGTAGGTGAGGGCGCCCACCAGGCACAGCAGGATCCGGATGCGGAACATCCAGAAGAGGCCTCCCATGGAGAAGAGCTCCCTGAAGGCGTGGCGCAGCAGCGTGGGCACGTCTCGCAGGCGGTCCATCAGCTGAGCGGGAGGGAGAGCCACAAGGTGCATAGGTTGGGTCTTCATGCTGCGCTTCTCCAGTTTACTTTTGGGGTTTGAACCCCAAGGTTCTCACTCTGCCTGCGTCTACGTGGCACGTGATTGAACTCGATGTAAGATAGTCCTTGCTTTTCTGTTAATACTGTTAATACTTTGACTTAACAGTCCGTTTGAAGATGTTAGATGCATCTTCAGCAGATTTGTGCCCCTTTAATATCTACAATACCAACTAAAATCCGACCATTCCAGTCTACAATAAAAGCCACATGGCCCAGGGGCACTGATCATATTGGATTGTGTATCTGGGTAGGACGCAGAGCTGCGGGGTACTCACGGATCGGGGCTGCCCTGAGAACCTGCGGTTGTAGTCGTTGATGTCCCGGTGGATGAGCTGGGGCACGGCTTCCCCATCCTGGACCCGCTGGGGGGAGTCGTGCTCCTGGAACAGGGGGAAAAGCAGCGTCACCTGGACACAAGGAGCAAGGGGGACAGGGGACACATGATGAGGATTGGTGCTAGAGTCATACCGAGCTCTGCTTTGGAGTCAGCCGTGAAGAGGGGGGTCACTGCTACGTTTGTGCGGTAAGGGTACGTGCAGTGTACTTTGAGGCAAGGCAGCTTTTATTTTTATTCTAGAAAGATTCCCATGAAATTTATTAACAAAATATTAAATGCCGCATTATCAACCTTTGTTAGTAAATAAACATTGAGTTGTGATTTGCTGTAGTTCTATTGAGCTAAAAATAAAGAAGCTGGGGAAGAATCCAGGTAAGATAATAAAAAATGTTAATTTAAAATGATAGTCATATGAATCAACTCTTACCATTTGTCTGCAGATGGGACAGTGTATAGCACCCAGCCAGGTTCCATACCTCCAGTAGGCTACGATGCAGGGACCTGCAAAACAACACAGCATAGTCCTTCATTAACTAAATAACTCGTATGTATTCTTAGATAATGATAAATAAATTAAAAAAAACACACACACATACACAAACAAAACATATACAACACATTTAAACACCACATCATTTTTGACGATGTGAAAAAATTCCCATATTTAAAGCGAAGCCTGATCTTACAAATGATATGCAGAAGATATTATGACAAGACTCCTAATCAATGTCCATTGATTGCATCAATGTCCATTGATTAGGTAAATATTAGAGGTGCAGATGTAAACGGCTACCCTCTAGTGGCCGCCTCGGGAAATGCTATTAGAATAACCAACCACAGCTATAACTATGCTATATGTTTCAATTCAAGTTTTACCACTCAATCCTCAGCCTAATACCTGTAAATAGTTGTGTACCTTTCTGATAAAACTTTCTACGTTTTTCACGTTGCTCATTATTACACAAACATAATGATTTGCTTCCAAAAACATCACTAATAACCAAAAGTACATTTCCCTGGTAAAGGTACCAAATGAATTACACCATGACCAGGTGTTTCCTATATTGCGGGGACAGAGTATTAACAGAACAAAAAGAGTCCTACTTTTCTTGTACCCCTAGCCTCATCCATCAGCAGTGTCTATGTTTGATGATGTTTTACCATCTGGGGGGCTATCCAGAAGACTACATTTAAGGAGCCTGAGCACAGCATATGAGTCTGGCTCTCACCACAGAAGAGGTGTCCGCAGTTGGTCTCTACGGGCAGCACTGCCTGCTGCAGACAAACCGGGCAGGACATGTCCGTGTAATACTGCTGCCTGGCTTCTGCAGGGTTTTCATCCTGTCACAGCAGAGGAATAACACACATTAACAGAGCAGAACTATTACAGGCTTTGTGCAGCAAGGTGTGCTAAAATAACAGTTACCTCCTTTATTTATGTTAACTTATGCTGTTGATATGCTTATCATGGGAGTGCCACTAAACCTTCACTGGCGTATGGCTATCACAGTGAATATTCCTGTTAGTGGATGAATTGACTCGTTCGTTTGTTACCTACATGCAGTGCTCAACTATTGTTCTTCATAAGTTTTATTCTTTCTTTATTATTCTCTACAAACTTTGGGACCTATCTCCTTCCTCAATTTTTCCCCTAGAGACGCACATTTTTAAATGTTCAGAAAATAAATGCTCACGTGCTTCTTTTCAGATTATTTAAGTAATTTATACTTTTTAAGATATTCTGCTTTTAAAATGCTATTTTTCTTTTAACATGGGAGTCAATACGTACAGTATGTCAACTGTTTAAGACGTAACTAAACGTCTCACACACACACACACACACACACACACACACACACACACACACACACACACACACACACACACACACACACACACACACACACACACACACACACACACACACACACACACACACACACACACACACACACACACACAAGCCGTGCAGGGCAATACATTGGACATTTCTGCATTTTTAGCAATGCATTGCGCTTTTCATTCAGCTATCATTTTATTTGTTTCCAACCATTTACATTTTCTTAAATGGTGTGCATGTTTACATTATTTACTCCATTTAGATTTTTGAACTTTTGTTCAAATCCCTTGATTTAAGCCATTTAACGTTTCTTTATGTCTTAATCTATGTGGCTTTATTAAAACATATTTTCCACCTCACTTTACACTACAGCACTCACCGCATTTTCTGCAGGATATTGCATTTTCTAGTTATGTTTGTTCTGCATCAATGCTATCAGAATGCTGTGATGAAATGACAGAATGCATTGTTCCCATATAGAGTTCACTGCTGTGGCGCTGGATTGTACTTCAATCATATTTTACTGTGGTTAAAAAAGTGTGCACCAACTCCCATTATATGTAGAATGTTGTGGCCTTTCTAACCTGATCAAAACATCACTTGACTCGACCATATCACATTCCCATATGGGTATACAGAACACAACGACAAAGCCTGTTCAAGTGAGTTACACTTATTGACAAACTCATCATACAACTCAACCATTGTAACACATCATGTGGTTTGATTTTATACTCAACTTTAGTCATAATATTTTCGACTACTGATAGTGAACTCCCCTATATGACACAATTTTGGCCATGAAGACAAGACAAGTCATCAGGCATTAACACATATTTCCTGCTACTCATCTGTTGTAATCCTCTATGGCAGCAGGAAAGACTAATGGAGTCATCAAGAAGCCACTGTAGGGACACCTGGACAGGCTCAGCTGCCCAGAGACAAGCAAGCCATACTTGGTAGGAGCGTTAGTGGAACGCTACTAGGGGTTGCACGAAACAAATATGCTAGAGGTCTTTGCAAGAACACAGTTACACACAATGGGCTCATAGTCGCAAGGATTACCAAAAATAAGACATTATTAAAAAATATCCCTGGGTTATATCATTGTTATTGTTATGTCACTACATGAATAAAAGGCGCTTTATGTAATAAGGTCATTTTTTTTTATGAATTAACATATCTATCTACCTAGTCTGTCCAATACTATAGAGTCTGATCTGTGTTGTTTTTCTTGTGCCTACGATGACTCTGTGATTTCCTCACCTGCTCAGACTGAAGCTGTTCTCGAACAGCTCGGACGTGCTCCTGGTTCTCTGGATGAATGTCCTGGTGTTCCTCCCTGCAAAGGTCAAAGGGCAGAACCCTCATTTAATAGGTTGATGGTTTCGAAAAAAACCTTTTTAAAATCTAAAAAGGACATGCTGATGTAATCTCATTTGCTATCGCTATCAACATGATCATTTTACTCAATGCAGCTTTCAACATAAAATCAAAACTCCTATAGAAACATGCATCTGGTAGAATAACACCATAAACCAGAAGCTAGACAAGTTTAATGATCATATGCCATAACTTGAGTCAAAAAGTATTTTCAGAAGGCCTATGTTGTTTGAATAAAATAATAATCTCTCAAGATAGAGTGCCTTGCATGATTTTTGTAAATAAACCATCTTAGATAATTTCTCTTACTTCAGTACCTTAGATGCCACATTTAGAGTAAATACATCTAGAAATACAGAAACAGATGCATGGTGTTTGACCAATCATGACACAGAGATATGCTATACATTCCAACGCCTGCCTTAGTTATGATCAAGGGGATACATTTTTCATAAACACTGTGCTGTGAGCCTTCTAAATACCATGACTAGGTTTTAGATTTCTGGATCTGGCTACTCAGAGCAGATGCGTTGGGAGCATTTAAAAAAAATAATCTTGCAAGCCAGTTCACCAAAGCCACATTGAGATACCAGTAAAATAATGGATTGTGAACCCAGAATATTAATACCATACCTGCAGAGTAAAGTCAGTAAGCCTCCAAGGAAAGCGAAACTGAGCACCACCACAAAAAGCACCTGGTTACTGACCCCCTCAATAAGGGTGTCTTCATCTTGGATCATGTATTCCAGATCCCCCCCACATTGGCCGTCCTCCATATCACGATCTCATATCCTACATCTCTGAAGACATGGGAAGCACAGTGTTATTGGAGACATGTACATATGTAATACATGCAGAAAGCTCTTCTTTTGCTAAATGAATAGTAAAAACGTGTAAACCAAATGCTTGAAAAACGTGTTAATACAAATATATTATGCAGTGGACCAAAATGTTCTCTGACGATTGAAGAAGCTGATATGGCTTTCTGGATAAAACATAAACAGTATTTCCCTTATAATGACAGTGCCGTTTTGGCCAAACAAATGTTTCTTTCTCTCCCTTTTCCACAAAAATTCACTTTGAACCTTTATATTTGCTGACAACAAACAACATAGTTCACATATATCTGCAATCTAAACCCTTGCTGTCAAGTAGTCATGTTCTGGAAGCCTGTCATGTCTTGAATTACTTTCCCAAAACGTTTGAATGAATGATTTCATTAAGGATTAGCTTCTCAGTTGGCAAAAATAATAGCAACGATTACATAAACGTTTCAATGGTGCTTTAACGGAATTTGACATTACTAACATGACATTATGAGACAAGCAGGCGGTCAAGGTAAGTTAACAGCTGATTACAGACTAGCCAGTACCATTGACTCACTCAGCAAAGGAGCTTCTGACGTTCACGCCAAGCTTCTTCAGCACTAATTTCACAGGCTTAGAACAGTGTTTACAATACAGGTAAGCTAAAACAATAGATAATAAACACGGGTGTGTATTATTAACGTTGCTAGTGATAGCCCTGTCATTAAACGAACCATTTGAATAGCTTCTAAAATATGCGTCTGTCTCGACCTAAAGTTATGTAAATTAATGTTATTAAACGCTGAAACAACCGAACCCCCCTAGGCATGCAGACGGTAATTGGGTGTCAATTAATTTTAGAATATTATTTGTAACGAACACAGCCATACCTTGCATTTTAAAACATACATGTTGAGTTTCCGTATAGTCCGAAGCCAGGATCCCCAACCTGACGTCACCATTATATGCTGTTTCGTAGTCGCGCAATGAATTATGGGCCGTCCGACCAGAATGTGCGCGTCTCTATGACCGACCGTGGCAGACCGCCAGTCTTTTGCCAAGTTTGTTCACGTGATGGCATGCCAAATAAAACAACATTATAGATCAACCAGCGACATTAACATCAGCAAAATAGATCAACAATTAAAAATGCATTAGCATTACTTGCATTACTAAATTAATAAATACATTAGTACGTTCCTATGTTGTATGCATTTTATGTAAGAATGTTTTATGTAGTTCCAAGCGTTTTGATTCTCATGAAGATATTGGATGCTAATAACGCACTTATTACAGTAGGCCATAGCAGTAGAACATCAACGTTACGTAAGTAAACAACTGTTGATATTTGTATACGTCTTCAAGTTGCAGTTCACCTCTTTGATCTACTGGGGGCAGTGCACTTCAGTGATTGATACATCCATCAGAGGACGAAGAAGAAAATCCAATAGCTATTCATAAACGTGGGGGCTTCTTTATTAGGTCCATAACAATATTTTTCTCCCCATCTTCGAGAGGTGAGCACCAACTGAAAAGGTTTGGACCGGAGAGGCAGAATGCCTCGTTACGCACAGTTAGTGATGGGGCCGGCTGGTAGTGGCAAGGTAAGAATAGCAATTTGCTAATTTATCAACGAAAGTTGAGTTGAATGGTGGGAAATGCATGCTTACCCAGCCAGAATGGCTCTGCTCAAGATATACTATGTAACAAATAGAGAATACAAGATTTGAAGTGATACGGTATGCTTGCATTTCAGAGTACATATTGCGCTACTCTGGTACAACATGCAGAGGCCATCAATCGCTCTGTTCAAGTGGTCAATCTTGACCCCGCTGCCGAACATTTCAGCTATCCTGTCATGGCAGGTGAGATCGAGATGATCATATAAACTGCTGCTCCATTATGGACTTAAGTCATCAATCGATGACTCAACAAAGATTGGCCACATTGTAGCTTATTTATTCAAACTAATTGTACACCTTTTCTGTACATCTCAAAACTTTTTTGTTTTTTTTGTTGATTGTAGATATCCGTGAGTTGATACAGGTAGATGATGTGATGGAAGATCCGTCTCTCAGGTTTGGCCCAAACGGAGGTTTGGTCTTCTGTATGGAGTACTTGGCCAATAATTTGGACTGGCTGGAGGAGAACTTGGGCCATGTCGAGGACGATTACATACTCTTTGACTGCCCAGGTAGCGTCCTACATTTGATACGTAATATTAGAAATGATCACATTCAACCAGGTATTCATGTTACAATGTAGATTGGAGTCCCTTATTTAGGTTATGACCTTTTCTAATCGAGTCAGAAGCACTGTATTATTTTATTATGTTCAAAATAATATTATGGTCTTATATTATTTGAATCATTAATTAGACATTGGTATCTTTTAAGAATCTTTACAAATCACTTTGTGATCAGGTTTCATTGCTCGGATTGACATTTTTGAGTGGCACCAGAGATGCCCTGTCAAACTGTGGTTGTGCTCTACAGGTCAGATCGAGCTCTACACACATCTGCCCGTGATGAAACAGCTGGTGGAGCAACTGCAGCAGTGGGAGTTTCGTGTGTGTGGCGTCTTTCTGGTGGACTCGCAGTTCATGGTGGAGACCTTCAAGGTTATACTATATATTTTTGGTCAAATTTGTTATTAAATATATATTGACATTTGTTTGCTAGTATTAATGAGTACAGCATTTGTACTACTTTGAAGTTATTCGAGTCAACTTAGTCACATGAAACGATAAGCTTCTTATCAATCGGTGTGTTAACATACACTAGAAACCTGATTGTTAGAAGGTTTCTAAACACTGAAGCTCATTTTCCTAACCCTGTTTCTCCCTAGAGGAACCTTGTTTCAATGCCTAATCGGCACAATGTGAAGCAACATACTGAATTCCCGTGGTCAACGGTTCCTTGTTTTTATTGTGTGCAGTTCATCTCTGGTGTGATGGCCGCGCTGAGCGCCATGGTGTCTCTGGAGATCCCTCAGGTCAACATCATGACCAAGATGGACCTGCTCAGCCCCAAGGCCAAGAAGGAGATAGAGAAGTGGGTGTCTTTCTGAGCTCAGTCATGTTTTGCGAAATGGTCGCAATCGAATCTGTCAAAGGCAGGCCTTCCATTTTTTAATGTTGATCTTAATCATGGTAGAATATTTGGCATGAATGATGGGAGCAGGTTTACATACAATGCTGGTGCACACAATGCACGTACATTGTCGAGATTATTTTGAAAATGTTCACCAAATATATTGATGACGTCAGCCATGCTTTCCATTTGTTTTCTTTGAAGTAAGACTTGGTTCTTTATGCTAAGAAAATTATATTGATTAATTATAGACACCTAAATATATAGATCCATCATTCAGTCAAAACAATGATTAAAATGTTTTTTCTATAACTATCAGATATCTGGACCCAGATATGTTTTCAATGATGGAAGATAACTCGGCCAGCTTCAGAAGCAAGAAGTTTGATAAGCTCACTAAAGCTATCTGTGAGCTGGTAAGTTCAACTTAATCAAGCTATCGTTTACGGTGCTTTTGACATCTATTATACTGGAGGTGTCTTCATGTCGTATTTTCCTTTGCTCTCCTTCTAATCTTTAACACTATGGTTCATCTTCTTATTTGATCGAAAACACTACAAAACAATCTGTGTATTGGATTGAAGAGAAATATTATTTTGCCGATGGCTGTCTTTCTTTGTCACCAGATTGATGACTATAGCATGGTGAGATTTCTTCCGTTCGACCGCTCCGATGAGGAAGGAATCAATATAGTTCTGCAGAATATTGACTTCTCTATTCAGTATGGAGAAGACCTGGAGTTCAAGGAGCCGAAGGTATTGGGCAAAGTGGCGTGATCTGATGTTGTGTTCCTATGTGGGAGCTTGGCCTATAGCTTTTATGGGAAAGTCCTCATCTGCAATCAAGTAAACAGTGCTTTGGCAGGAGAGGCCCAAAATAATATTCAAATAACCGAGTTATCCTTTGTATGTTTAGTATTTGGACATTTAAATATTATTCAAATACTTCTGTACCATCGAAACTGCCAATGTGAGATACTGCAATGATTATCCAAAGCTTGAAATTATGTATTCGGGTCAGCCTTAAATTATGATAATCTGAAGTATAGCTCTAAACAAAGTAGAACAACATAGTATCATTACGGTGCAGGGATCTGGGGTCTAGCACCTGTGATTCTGTTTGTTGCAAGGATATTATATTATATTAAAAAAATCAATGGTTTGATGTATGAATTCTATAATATAAACTGCTAATATCTATACTGAAATCCGTCCTATTTCTTTCTGTACCTCTCCAAAGGAGTTAGAAGAAGATTCTGGAAACCAGCAGCAGGATGAATTGTTTCAAGACAGTGTGGGGAGTTGAGAGGATCCTGAAATAATTGTACCTGAAAAATGCATGTGCGGGTCAATCAGAAACATAATGCATTGATTCACAACAACAAGATGCAGGGCGACACCCACAATGCTGCGAAGTTTACCATCTTTGTATATATCAGTTGTCTGCGTTTTTATTTATCTTCAAGCATTTACTTTTATTTTTCTTGTTTAAGACTTGTATGTGATTTTAAATAAATATGCACAGATTATTTTTGCTGGATGATGTTGTTACGTGTTCATGATTTTATTTTATTTTAAGAATAATTTGCCATTCATCGTCACTTGCGCATCATCGCCCTCTTGTGGTCTTTCTTGTTCTCTACACGAGTCTACTTCCTGTAAAGCCGTAGGGTGGGATAGGCGGAAGCAGCGTCTTGCATCGCTGTCGATTTTCTTTCGCCGAGCAGAACGATTGATATTTGTCAAGATGCCGGTAAGTAACGATGACAAGGTCAATGCTATATTTTCCATTTCATAGATCGAAGATGATCATTGTGCCGATAAAAAGAAAAGACCTGTGGTGATAAAGTGTTGATTTGATTTGAGATGACAAGCTTGCTAGCCCAGCTAGCTTGCTAGCTTGCTAGCAACCAAAAATGATGAAACTAGAACTAGCAAGTTTGACAGCACATCGCCGTGTAACCTTAAATTATTTTCGTTAAACAAGTCAAAGAGGGGGAACAAATAGCTGTCATCAATTGTGTTAATTATTAGCGGATACGCGTCTGTGTTTTTTCTTGCTGTCGTTGATGCCACAACATTGTTACTGAAACGGGTTAATACCCGTTTACAATAATGTTTCGTCTGACAATTACATGCATTACAATTAAATGAAACTCATTTCATTCCAGGCGTATCATTCAGGTTTGTTGGACGGTGACATCAAACTGGTGGGGAACATGGCTTTGCTTCCCTTAAAAACCCAGTTCAAAGGACCAGCTGCAAAAGAGAGTAGGTCTTGCATTACTCTTTCTAGCTTTCAGTATTTTCTTCATCCACTGACTTGATTGGTACAGTGTTATTGAGGATATTTTGAATGCGCCTGTTACGTCATGTTTTTCCTTGTTGCATTTCTGCTTCCTTATATGGTTAGTTGCAAACCAATGATGCAAAACTTACGTATGTGATATGGCATACTCATGTGTCCCATTTGAATCAGAGGGGTCTTTTTTTGTTAAAAGCAAATTCAAGGTAGTCCAATGGCATTACATTCTTGGTTTTATAGCGGTATCAACCTGTATTGTTTTTTCCAGCCAAAGATACCGACATAATTGATGAGGCCATCTACTACTTCAAAGCCAACGTCTTCTTTAAGAACTACGAAATTAAGGTCAGTAAACGATTATTGCTTACTCCATCGTTCTGGATGACTTATAGATATTTGTAGCTGCACACAAGTTGAGGTACATTTTTTTTTTAACATCTAGCAGCAGACCTCTCTCTGCCTGTTCCTGTTTTGCTCGAGGCCTGCGCATGTTATGTTCTTCCACATGCCACAGCTTGTCTTTCTGCTGCCCTCAACTATTCAGTCCCCTCTTGGCTCCCACACGGCGCACCCCATCCTATTTAATTTAAGACCCTGAAAAGATCGCAACCTACTGCATATTTCACATGCTCATATTCATATATTCATATGAATGTTTTCCGTTGTACTCTTGTCTTTCAGAATGAGGCCGACAGGACACTCATCTATGTCACACTGTACATTTCTGAATGCCTAAAGAAGCTACAGAAGGTAAATAATAAGAACAACATTAACTTAAGATAGGGTGTGTTTGCACACCTTAGCGGTTTGGTCCTTTATCATCAAACTGAAGTGATTCCCTTTCTTAGCAGGGTTAATTTAGGGTTGGGAGAACGCTTATTCAAACTTGGGGGGGGGGGGGGGGACCAAGCAAACAAACAAACTCTAGTCTGCTTGAAAACGGGGGTCTTCCAAGTGTTCTCCCATTCAGTTGGCATCAGGTGTGAACGCGATCCGACCGAACTATAGAAAGTAAACCAAAAAATAGTGTATTGTGGGTTGAATTTACAACTGGCCGAAACTGGAAATAATAAACACACATCAAAATAATGTCAGACTATATAAAGTAACTGCTTGTGGTCACTCACAGAAACACTGTCTTTATCTAATTACTTAGTGACCAAATGGTGGAAATTTGGTTATTTTTTATTAAAGTCGTTGTTGCTTTATACCAAACTATAGTTGTGAAAGCACCTAAGGGCAGATTGTAAAGGAGTAACAATGATCTGGAAAATAAAAAAAAAAAGCCTTCTGTTAACGTTAATACTGAAATGAACAAATCCTGTAATGAACAAATCCTGTGTATTGATTTCAAATTCCTGCCACGATCTAAAAGTTTCTCCCCATAGTCTGTCAACACCACATCTTGGTTTCAGAAAAAATCATCGGTGGGACTTTAAGGATCTAATCGTGTACTCTTGTGTCTACAGTGTAGCTCCAAGGGCCAGGGGGAGAAGGAGATGTACACCCTGGGCATTACCGCCTTCCCCATTCCCGGAGAGCCTGGCTTCCCTCTGAACGCCATGTACGCCAAGCCAGCTAACAAACAGGAGGACGGTAAGGAACTTTTCATCAAAGGACCATATAAATTAGTCATTTATTTCCCAGAAGCTATTATTATTAATTTGTACTTCATTAAGTACTTGAACTAAATAAGGAATTACTCCATTAGAAAAAAAATGGTGCATTGTTCTATTCATTTTAGCTAACTGTTGCTGTGGCAAAAGCATAAATATAATTAAGTGTTTGATTTACAATTAGAGAATAGAGGGAGACATTACAAAGCATCCATCCGAAATCCTTTTTAATTCAAATGAGCAAGGGCTTATTTTGAGGGGAGTAATGATTTAGAATGATCATAGCCCACAATATTCTTTACAAATTAATAAAAATGTTTTACCCTAGTTATTTCTAAAACATATCTTTTATCGAAATACGAAAAAGCTGTCTGAATACACAATTATCCTATGCAAAAATATGGCTTGTTAAGTTATGACGCAATCTACTCTTCTCTGCCCGTGAACCCATTGTCTGTTTCCCTTCCAGAGACGATGAGATCCTACCTCCAGCAGCTTCGCCAGGAGACTGGCTTGAGGTTATGTGACCGTGTGTTTGATTCCGCGACAGACAAGCCAAGCAAGGTGAGAAATTGTGCTCTCAAATTTCATCTGTAATTTGGTATTTACGTTTTGAGAAAAGATATGTTCTATTTGTAAATGTCTGCGCTGGCATAACAATTGTGTTTTGTGTTTCCAGTGGTGGGTGTGCTTTGTCAAGAGGCAGTTCATGAACAAAAGTCTGTCTGCTCCTGGCCAGTAAATGACCTCAACCTGTGTCTTATTACTTGTGCAAAAATTGATTACTTTTTCTTTATTTTGAATACTTACGTTCGGACATGAGGATTTTGTACTTAATGCAGTCCAGAAATATACCTTCACTCATCTGGTTGTTAATCATATTGAGCTGGTGCTTAATGAAATAAAGCAATCATATAAATCTGAAAGTATTGGGTTGTGAATTTTATATTAGGTGTGTGCGTGCTTAATAAAGTGGGACATCACCCAGGTGGATATTGTGTCCATTGGTGGGGGAAATAATAGTCAGCACATTAAAACAAGGGGTTTAAAGGCCCAGATTAGAAAATGAGACATGAGAATACGAACGTTAAATCACAAATCTTCTCATATCCAGATTTATTGCTTATTTTCACAATTGAAACACGCTCAAATAAATCAATGTTATTCCATTGCAAACATAAACCTTCACTCAAACAGCTTGTGCATAAAATCAGTTGTGCAATTCAGCACCACCATGACATCAGTACCATTAAGTACAGTGTAATAAGTCAAAGTGGATACCAAGTAAAGTACTCACAAAATGGGACAAGGTAGTTCAATGCTGGTTAAACATCAGAATATTGATATTCAGGATATTGAAATGCATTGAATGCACATGTTGGATGAAACTAACGTCTTAGATTGCAGCACAGTATATGTAACACTTGTCAATGTACTTTAAAGTATTTCTCCACTTTAAATGCTTGTTAATGTACCTTCAATTAATATTTTCAGTCACCCCCTCACTGAATGCTACGTTATACCTGTATAGCCTATAGCAATCACGGACCAACACTTGACCACCTCCTCAGAGTGAAGGATATCTGTCCAAAGTGCTTATAATTAGACTGCCATTCACCCAGGACAAAATAAATTAATCAAAGTGAATCAATTGACTATAGCTTTTCCATTCAAGTCATGGATGCAAGGTGTAATTTTTTCATATTTACACATAATGTAATGATATTAATGTAGGGCTTGGGACGTCGCCTTTGACACAAGCAGTACGCACACGTTCGTTAGGGTTATCAAAGGAACACACACACCTTGGGATAGTTTTCAAATATTTATATTACACAAAAATATGCTTGAGCTCATTTGCTTTTTGCTCGTGGATTGTTAGTCACGATCAAGTATTTCAGACTTAAGTTAGGATAAGTCTTCTGATACAAATGTAACTAAATTCAAGTTATCTCATCATTCATGCGGGGTCTGAAATGAAAACACAAGACATGTGGGCAAATTGTTTCATGGATTTGGGGGGATTCTTTCGTATACATCAAATAATATATATATCGATATGTATAGATATATTATGTGAATGTTACAGGTGACATTTGTGTGTGATGGTCATGAGTTTGGTGCCTTCTCAGAACTGCCACAGAGGCTTATAGATGAGAATGTATTTTAGACCCCACTTGCAGGGAGTCAAAGTAAGGCAGCATGTGGACATGTATGCCCCTCATGAGAAGGAACCCCTCAGCAAGGTGGAATTGCGGGGATTGTGGGGAAAAACAGATTCTAAACTTCTGAAATGTTAACACACATCAGGATTGCATCAACAATGGCTCAGCATGGCAGACTGAAAACAAAATACCCAAACAATCATGCATTTCATGTATCTAAATAAATAGTTTAGAAAGTCTCATAGCAAAATGTCTAGCAAATCTGTGCTTAATCAATTTGGAGTTCCCCTTCCTTCCCCCCCCCCCCCCCCCCCCCCCCAGCAGACTTGCATAACATGAAATGATAAAAACAATGTTATATTCGGTTCCAGAATGTTGTATTATTGTTAATTTTAAAAGTTTGAGCAAATAATTCGTATTAGTAGTTATATTACTTAATTGTGTCGCCCAATGCAGTTGATACAACGTAACAGCATTTGCACAGGTCATAGAAGGAGGAAGCAATTAAAGGATAGTTTTTTCTTCAATGCTAATGACAATGTTACAATGAATGAGCCTCGTTGATTTAATACATAATGAACAACTGTCGAAATCCAGTCATATCGCCACTACAGCGTCAGAATACCCAGTTGACCTCTTTCTGAGAAGACAGTCATGTGACTATCATCTTAACAATCCAACGGAATGTCAAGTTGTACCTTATTTAATCAGTTCTGCCTGTGGTCTGGTTCACGGCAAACCATATTTTGAATAACTCCTGTCACTGCAAGGACTGTAGGGGCCTTCGTTTTAGCAGAGGCTCAACGGTCAAATCCAATTCCGTTTGATAACAAAGCTTGAGTGAAATGCAAATTGAAAATATGTTGAATACTAACAAACCCAAGTTCTTTCTCTCTCTCACACACGCACACACACACGCACACTTCAATTAACACTGCACAAAAGGAGCTTTTGCTTTTTTTTTTACTTTTAAGTGTGTAATGTGGAAGTTATTGCCAAGACAGTTCCATATTGTAAGCCTAGGAAATGTGGGGAATAAAATAGTGTCAAGAAAGCGCAACACAAACCGATTTGACAATAGAGGTTAATATTAAATCCGTCATTCACACACCAATTTCTTATACAATGGATATCATACTGGCAAATGGAAAAAAGAAAGACCTAAAATATCTAAATAAATGTGTTTACCACCACGATGGTACTTGAGTTTTCACAGCTTTCAAAAGTAGACATCCTTGCGTGTTATTTTAGTGTGCAGGCAATCGTTCATTCATCCGTTCAGAAGAACTGCGAGGGGGTGTTACGTTGACTTTTAAGTGCAACCCCTAGTGCAATTCATCAGTCAGATCCATCCTGAAAATACAAAACACATTTTACATCCATTAATGATGGAAGTAAAGTATTTCCTTTTCACCTATTGTGTCACACTTCAAGATACGTCATTTTGATTCATCACTTTTGCATACATTTATAGTGTCCTTAATTAACGAATGCTGAAGCGGTGTGAACTGGTGGGTTGAGCTTAAGGGATGACCTTCGTCTAATCGCGGAGTGTGGTTTCGTCACGCATTGAAGTATCTACCTGGTTATTTATAAGTGGCGGATAATGGACCACAAGAGTGAAAGGGACTTGTTTGCTGCATACCAAAACTAGGCTACGATACTTATTTTAAAGGGAATTGTGCATCAAACGCAAATATCACAGCGTTTACTGGATTTACAGATAAAATACAGTCCTTGAATTTTGTGTTGCGTCTTTCAATGAATGGTCTCAACAACTCCAGACGATGCAATTGTGCCACATCAAGGCCAGCAAAATCACTGCAAGCTGGTACAATGCCAGCTTCTGAAACGACCTCTGTTCTGAACTAGCCATTGTACATCTAGGTGGACACGCCCGCTTGTGATGTCAAACATACATTGGATTTTGATTGGTTCATCAACCTCAAAGCTGGGGGTAAGATTAGGCCCTTAAGTGTAATTCAGCATTGAGCATGGATTTAGGTGTGCCTACCTTCTTCTCGGGTCAGATTTTCTAGTCAAAAGCCATCTCCTGGCTTTTCCTCACACAGCGCGCTACCTTCTTCTTGAACTCTCCGTTCGGGTCTTCCCGCCACTCTTTCTGCAAATGTTATCACAGAGATCACAACATGAAGTAACAGCTGTTCATATAGCAGCATCAGACTCATAAAATATACTGTAACGGTTGCTTATAGCAGCAACAGCATTGTAACCCTTCTGTAGGCAACACTTTGGAATCCTGGACGAGTGGCAACTATTTTATACAGTTTCATGGACCACTTAAACCATTTAAAAACGTTCATATATTCCCACTGCTGTGAATGGCCTTTTAGGGCGATGTCGTGTAATGTGACAAAAATATGAATTAATCATATTTAAATATGAATATTATGGATGAACGATGGTTCAGCTAGTTTGAGCAACTATTTCATGCCACCGTCTGGCTGACTGGTAGACGTCCAAAGCCTTCCGCTAAAGAAGAGTTCCTACTTCCACTAGTATCCATGAGCTTGACCGGTGATGTTGCTTACAGCTGCATCCACATTGGCAGGAGAGTCTCCATTGGGGTCCGCCAACATGGAGATGACGCTGATCATGATGGTCTCCACAGTGTGAATGGGCAGCCAGCGCTCCTCTGGCTTCTCGTAGCCATATTTGTCCTCTCCGGGCTCATGCAGGATAGAGATGCACACGTCGCCATTCTTGGCCACTGTTGGAAAAATATAAAGTGAGGGGGAGGATTTGGAATCAATTAGTGATTGAGTTCCCCCTAGAAAAGTTGTTAGGAATACATGTGTGAGACGTTGTGATACGTGGGTCGTGGGTCAGGATCGCCCTTCTAGTTCAACATTAGCTAGCAATTGGTTAAATGTTTAACTGGGCTATAGGTATCAGTTTCTTGTCAGTGGAAGATGATTGGGCGTCATTTTCTTATGTTACATGGTCAGTAAAGGATCGGTAAACAGCCTGCTATAAAACCTAATGCAAGATTTTGTTTTGCATTTTAGTCACCTGTGTTTATACATTATTGCACTGTTGAGCATATTTTCCCTACTCTTAACGCATCAAGAAAATATGACAAATCGATTTATTTAAGGGATATTCCTACATCACGCCTAGGGTTAGCCCTCCATTCAATGGCGGTTCTACACAGGGGCCTTTGCGGGCCAGTGCCCCTGTAGACATGTCCCTGCCCCCCCCCCCTTGTGGCCCCCTCGTGCTGACCAAATAAAACAATTATGATTTTACGAACCAATGCGACGCATCGTTCTGCATAGGTCAATTAGAGCGGCGCACCCAAACAACGTGCTGCTGCTGCTGCTCGGTAAATGAGAGCTCAGCGACTACTCTCGGAGAAAGGAGACCCGATTTCTCCTGTGGCAAGAGTCGAAGCTAAGCAAAACGATTTCATTTCGTGAATTACTTGTTCTTGCACATAACCGTGTTACTGTAGTTCCTCACACTAATGATGAACTAATTTAAACTAATTTGTGCCCCTTTGGTTAAACACTGGCCCCTCCTTGGCCCCCCTAGTAAAATGTGTCTAGAACCGCCACTATCTCCATTGGAACACCTAGGGTTAGCCCTACAGGGGACCTCCTAGGGTTAGCCCTACAGGGGACCTCCTAGGGTTAGCCCTACATTGGAACACCTATGGTTACTCCTATAGGGTAACAGCTAAAGCTATATGAGCAAGGAGCCTAAGGCCTAAAAAAAAAAAAAGTTTGGTTCCTGTTGGTTGTCAGTTGAGGTCATGGGTAGGTAGGGAATTTATTTTATTTTTTTATTTTATTTTTTCCAGCGGCAGCGAATGATAGGTAGGTTGTTTTAATTTAAAAACGAGAAAATTCGCTCATCCTTGTACAGAATGAAGAGGTGCTGTACCAAAACGTAATTATAGTTTGCATCAAAAAAATCATTTTTTTTTTTTTATAAAGCTCATAAAATAATTTGGGTCGCACATAAATTGACAGGGTCGGTCGGAAACCGGAACCAAACAATTTTTTTTTTTAGGCCTAATGAACATGTTCTGGTATTTTTCCAGGGTCGCAAAAGATATCACATTGGAATACCCAAGACTATTCTCTCCATGGGAATACCCAAGACTATTCTCTCCATGGGAATACCCAAGACTATTCTCTCCATGGGAATACCCAAGACTATTCTCTAAAGCTATTCTTTCCATGTGAATAGCTAAAGCTATTCTCTCCAGGTAAATGGGTCAGAGCGGTGCTACCACCTCTCAACCCATGTTCTGCTGATGATCTTGTAGAAAACTTTAATTTGAAAATTTTGAAAGTCATAGATGTCATTGCACCTTATAAGGTTAAAACGATTTCTGGAAAGCAAAAAGGCACCCTGGAGAAAAGCTGCTTCTGTAACAGCACAGAAAAAAGAATGCAGGAAGGTTGAACGCATCTGGCGTGAAACAAAACTTCACCATGATATCTATAAAGAGAGCCTCCGTGCCTACAATTTAGACTTAAAAAGTGCTAGAGAAACATTTTTCTCCAATATCATTAAAACCAACACTAATAATGCAAAAACCCTATTTGCAACTGTTGACAGACTGACTGACCAACCCCCCCCCCCCCAACACAAATTCCTCCGATCTCCATTCCACGCAGAAATGCAATGAGTTTGCAGCTTTTTATATTGATAAAATTGAAGGCATCAGACGCGCCATCAATATCTCCACTTCAAACAAAAATGTTGGACTACCACCCTGTTCAGGCAAAAGTAACGTGGCAAGGATGGCATGCTTTAATGTTATACACTCTCAAACTCTTGTGGAAACTGTGACACAACTAAAGCCATCCACCTGTTGCCTTGATACTTTACCTACCAACCTCTTTAAGAATGCTTTCGACTGCCTCGCAGTAGACATATTGCAGATAGTTAACAACTCTCTCCAGTCAGGCAATTTCCCAAAAGCTTTGAGAACTGCAGTCATTAAACCCCTTTTAAGAAAGCAGAGCCTAGATGCCTCTATTATTAACAACTAGACCAATATCGAATCTACCCTTCATAAGTAAAATCATTGAGAAAGTTGTCCTCCAGCAACTTAATCACTTCCTGGCATCAACTGGTTGCTATGACACCTTCCAATCAGGATTTCGACCCCTGCCCAGCATTGAGACCGCCCTTATTAAAGTTGTAAACGACATCCGTCTTAACACAGACTCTGGCAAAACCTCAATACTAATGCTACTTGACCTCAGTGCTGCATTCGACACTGCAGACCATACAATACTATAGGTTAGAAAACTCCTGGGTGGGGCTTTGAGGCACAGTCATAAAATGGTTCAGGTCCTACCTACAAAATAGAAACTACTTGGTTTCCATTGGCGACTTTGTATCAGAATCAACCAACGTGACATGTGGAGTCCCACAAGGTTTGATCTTAGGACCCTCTTTATTCAACATCTACATGCTCCAACTAGGGCAAATCATGCAAAATAACAATATTGACCATCATTGCTATGCTGATGACACGCAAATCTATATATCGCTATCACCAAATGACTATCGGCCCATAGATCTGCTGTGCCAGTGCATTGAGCAAGTAAAAGAATGGATGTGCCGAAATTTCCTTCAACTAAATGAGGACAAAACAGAGATAATTGTATTTGGTTCTAAAACGGAAAGGCTTGTAACCACTCAACTTCACTCTGTCCCTGAAAAACTCAATCAAAGCCAGAAATGTATGGGTTATCTTGGATTCAGATTTACATTGACAGTCATATCAAATTAGTTACAAAATCTGCATATTATCACCTTAAAACTGTAGCAAGACTTAGAGGGCTCCACCGAAGACTTACAAAAACTTGTACATGCCTTTATCACTAGTAAGCTTGATTACTGCAATGGTCTCCTTACAGGTCTCCAAAAACAAACTCTGAGGAAGCTTCAGCTTGTTCAGAATGCTGCTGCTAGAGTTCTAACAAAGACCAAAAAATTTGAACATATTACACCAATTCTGAAATCGTTACATTGGCTTCCTGTAGGTCAGAGAATTGATTTTAAAATCATGTTGCTAACCCATAAATCCCTACATGGTATAGGCCCAAAATATTTAACTGATATGCTTCCACTACATAAGCCTTCTAGAACACTAAGATCCTCTGAGACAAATCTGTTAATTATAAACACGAAACATGGGAAAGCAGGATTTAGTTACTATGCAACAAATAGCTGGAATAAACTCCCTGAGGATTTAAGACTTGCCCCAACTCTGAGCACCTTTAAAACAAGACTGAAGACTTTTATGTTTGCTTTAGCTTTCTGCTTAATCTTGAATACATTACACTTTCTAAAAAGCTTTTTTAACTTTGCCTTTATTTTTCTATCTTAATACTAAAATGCCTTTTTAACTTTCTATTAAACCCATTTCTTCCCATACGTTTTCTTTTACTTATATCTATTATTTTATTGTATGACAATGTTTATATGTGAAGCACTTTGTGTCTGCCTTGTGTATGAAAAGTGCTATATAAATAAAGTTGCCTGGCCTTGCCTAAATAGATAGGGCTATTCTCTACATGGGAATAGCTAGGGCTATTCTCTTTATGGGAATAGCTAGGGCTATTCTCTTTATGGGAATAGCTAGGGCTAGGGCTTTTCTCTTTATGGGAATAGCTAGGGCTAGGGCTATTCTCTTTATGGGAATAGCTAGGGATAGGGCTTTTCTCTTTATGGGAATAGCTAGGGCTATTCTCTTTATGGGAATGGCTAGGGCTATTCTCTTTATGGGAATAGCTAGGGCTATTCTCTTTATGGGAATAGTTAAGGCTATTCTCTACATGGGAATAGCTAGGGCTATTCTCTACATGGGAATAGTTAAGGCTATTCTCTACATGGGAAGACCTGGGGATACTATACATCGGAATACCTAAGACATTTCTACATGGGAATACTGTAGGCCTCTCTGACACCCAGCAGCTGACCCATAAAGTCATGGCTAGGTCAGGCCCCATTACCTCGAAGAAATAACTTGTGTGTAACGTATATATAGTTTTCTATGACGCTTGTTGGCTTTGATGTATCTAATAAACACTAATATGTACCAATGTACTTATACATAAATGTTTATGATAAATGGAAATAATGCTTGTTACCGGTACATCAACTAACAACTATATGTTGATCATTTATCCTTACCATTAGGATGCCATACTTCTGTTATGAACTTCATCTTCGGCGGTCTCAAAGGATAATCTTTGGGAAATATCAAGTGAGCCTTGAAGAAACCGCCCTCGCTGCAAGTAAGAAAGGGTTGGTTGTGAGTTAGATGATATGGAAGAAAGTGAATGCAACTGATCGACTCGGTCATAGTATTCAACTCACAACAGGGTATCTTGTGGTCCGATAACAACGACCTCCCACTGGTATATGTCATCGTCATCGATGAGACCTGCAGAAAAGCCTTCCACTGGATTCTTGTTTAGCTCTGGAACAATAGCACAGTGCAAATTCATATGAGAATAGCCATGTTATTCTTATTGTCACCTATATGACATAACCTATATGTCATGACGTTATGAGAATTGAAGTAACCTGGATGCTGTGTTATAGGGCCGAAAAGGATCACGACTATTTTGAGCCAATGGTGAAATCGCCCGAACATACACCGGGTCAAATACAGACACACACACATGCCATGTGTGACATAATGGACGTTTTGACATGCGATTATCAGACGCCGCCTCATGGCTAGCATTACGTGACACAAATGTTGCTACTTGGATTAAGCTACAATTCGCTAACCCAAGACCAGACATCATACAAAATGAAAATCTGTAAGTCACTGTGGCAGGCTGCTCATCTGATCCGCAGGCGAACCTTTAAACTAAAGCCGAGCAGGCTAACTTACCTCCGAGTTGTTTACGCAGTAACAGATTTGATTGTTCTGTCATGTTCTATTAACGAGTTGAGTTCTATGAGAAAACGAACTGCCAGTACAGTTGAATGTAGATACTCGGCTAAGGTAATTCAACGTCGTCCACGTTTCTTCTCAGGCCTTGTAATTGGCTCACGGTGAATCTCAGCAACAACTCAAGTTACAAGAAATGAGGGAACCACCGACAAGCCAAACAAAACTTCTCGCATGCGCCCCTGTGCCGAACTTCCGGGATATTGCGTGGGTTGACACTCGGGGGCGGAGCATAGTGCTGACGTCAGATATATAAAGCCTTGAGCAACCCTTCGGTACGATGTAAAAAAAACAACAACTTTAAAATATAAAAAAACACACACATTAATAACTGACTTTGTTGTTGATATTTAGTGTTGACGTGACGGAATAAGAATTCAAAACGTTGAATGTTCGATCAAAGGGGATCGGCCAAAACTATACAGATCCCTATTATTATTATTATTATTATTATTTTTATCGTATTTTCAAATGCAATTACTTGCGTTTAAGGGCAATAGGGAGTAAAAATCTTGATGTATGACTAACATAATCATACCGTACGTTGTTTGTGTTAGTGCCCTGTGTGTGGGGTTGCTGTGCCCGGGGGAAAGACTAGTGTTAGGGGAGGTGATTTATCTATCATACACTGTGGTGGACGCTCCCACTTGTGATTTCACAAACATATCTCATTTGAAAAGGCATTTAGCTATTCAACATCTTATCTGGTGGTAAAATAATGTCCATTTCAATTGTCAATGTATAATAACCTCTTTGTTGCATATTAACTTAACACACATTTAATAACCGTAACTATTTGCACCTTCATATATATTATAAATAATGTTCTCTTGTTTGTATTTTACAGTATGGATTGTGGTGTGGGAACGATTTAAAAGCCACATCAAAATGACAAAACTATAGGAAAAAACGAGATGACATCTGCCCTGAGTTGAGAGGAGACGTACAGCACAAAAAAACAGAATGCAGGAAGGCCTTATCTTGAACAAAACAAGCCCCATACAGTGTCATGCAAAATTCCCCTGTCCATACTTTCACGGCCTTCCCATCCATTAAGAAAGGCAGTGTCAAACGCTTTTGAATTTTGGTGTAATTACACCACCAAGTTCACAACATTGAGGCCTGTGTAGGCTGCCTGTTACTTAGGATTCCAATGTTTTCAATTATTTAAGAAAATAAATAGAGGCCCATCCTCAAAAAAAATATTATTATTATAAAATAATATTATTATATATTTATAGAATGAACAATGCTTTAAAAAAAGAAAAATGCTTTAATTTGATATCTCTGCTCAATGAAGTGATGTACCGCTAGATGGCAGTGTGAGCTTCACATTGAATACAAACAGTCTGACACAGTTACGATGGAAACCCAATGTGTTCAATATCTGACAAAAGTGAATTAAGAATTTTTGTAACCCCCTCTTTGTACATCCAGGGGCGCAATTACACATGCCAGAATATATATGATGATGAGAGGGGTATTAGTCATTCACTTTCTACTCCGTTCTACAGGATTCCACTGCTGTCAACTGCTTTCGACCTACCTACCTCTGGACACAAAATGTCCTTCGGCTTAAGCTTCTTACCTTGTTCAATTCTGTTTATATTCCTTTCCATATTGGGTGTTTGGCTAAGCCATTGGTAAATACATTACTGAGTTGTCATTGATAGCCAATTGTCATTTAGTGTCGGCAATGTCAAGCAGAATAATGTGAAATGTCAAAAGGACTAAAGCTATGTAAGAAAGATGCAAGCATAATTATCCAGGTCACGAGACAAAAAAGGGGTAATGCTACCGTTTACCTCCTTTAAAATTACCATAAGAGACAAGACTGGGAAATGGCTGCTGGCATGAAACGTTGACCTTGAAATAGAATAGTAATGTTCTATCCAGCGAATGTCAGCTGAATGCTTACCCTTTTATACCATATACATTCAATGTTGTGTTATTGAAACCAGTCCCAGAGCTGTCATCTTTCTGCGCTGCATCTGCCATTATGACAGCTCTGTGCATCATGTTTTTCCTAAAACATGCAATTTTGACTAGTACAGCAAATAAAGCACTGTAATATGTATTGTCGGATAAAACTGACATTTAAAACCATCCACCACCACAATCATTTGCAGTTGTCTTGCAGTGGTCTTCCCTTACTTAGTGTCATATTAAGTTAAGGGGAGTACCCTTGAAACAATTCAACACCCTGCATGGAAGATTACCTCCTCCTTTGATTTAAAATCCAACTGCCTCACACAAGCGCTCACACACGCACACGTATACACATACACACAGACGCACACACACACTTTATTTATTTATGTTACGTTTCATGTTGGTTGTTGTAATGTACTTATGTACTTTATGTACGCATTTGTGTGTGTGTGTGTGTGTCTGTATGCGTGTGTGTGTAAGTGTGTATGTATCTGCTTAAGGTTTATGTACATATGAACGTGTATGTGTGTGTCTGTTTGTGTGAGTGTTTGCATGGATGTGTGTGTGTGTGCGTGTGTGAGTGTGTGTACAGTGTCTGTGTGTGTGTGTGTGTGTGTGTGTGTGTGTGTGTGTGTGTGTGTGTGTGTGTGTGTGTGTGTGTGTGTGTGTGTGTGTGTGTGTGTGTGTCTATGTGTGTCTGTGTGTGTGTCATTATGCATGAATGTTGTATGATGCTTATAATGTTTTTTGTTGTGATATTTGTGTCTTCTATTGAGGACTAGGGAAACCAAGGTTAATTAAACATGAACGACATCGAGTACACGGAAAAGCTTTATGAATGCACAGTATTCACAGGACAGGCGGCACACAGAATGCTAAAAGCATTTCTTTCTGCCCAAGGTTCATCCCCTGCAATGACAGGCTTGGAGGAAGAATAAGAGAGAGCAAGAGAGAGAGAGAGAGAGAGAGAGAGAGAGAGAGAGAGAGAGAGAGAGAGAATGATGATGAAGAAATGATTCAGAGTACAATGAGACTCAGGTGGCAAACAAATAATTTTTTCTTTTTCTGTGAAACATACATTTTGATTTGTTAACCCGCTACTGTGACAAACCCAGGTGGCATATACACACAGGGTGGGGAAACAGCAAAAAGTATCATGATTCTTTTTGCATCTCTCATCAATATGCCAGCCCCTGCTCAGATGAGCGCTAAATTGAAAGGATGTACTGTCTGTATTCAACGTGAGGGTTCCCCAAAAGATCATCCGTCTCCATTTATTCCTGCTAATGGTAACCCTCACACAACACCGTTTAGCGTTAAAAAGGTTTGAGATTGCGGTGAGCATTCTGGGAACATGAAACTGCGATATGATATCTATCCTGTTACTGTTCATACCTTTGTTGCCCTTTTATTCCCAGCGAATGGAGGAAGGTTATGGCGGTTCTTCTGTTGGATTGACTGTATTTCTCTGTCATTAAATACTGTTGTTGCTAGTATTTGCTCTCTGCCTGTTGTCATTATATAGTTTCTTTGTGTGTTTTTCTTTATTTGTTGCTCTCCGCTTCTCTACATACATGCATAAACACCTTACCCAGTCCCCCACATACAGATACACACACCCCCACAAACACATAAACACCCACCAACACACACACACACACACAAACACACACACACACACACACGCACGGACGCACACGCACACACTGACCCATGTATACACACTCGCTTCCTGCATCACTGCCCATCTCTCTAGCACTCCCTCTCCCTTATTCCCTCACATTATCTATCTCTATCTTTCTCTATATTGCTTACACACACAGACAGACAAACACCAAAGGCCAACACACGCTCACCTAGATTCAGACACACACACACACACAAACACAACGGTGCTCAATCCCTCACTTTCTGCATCACTGCTGCCTGTATCTCTCTCACTCCCCCTCTGTCTCTCATTCTTTCAAACACACACACACACACACACACGCACACACACACACACACACAGGCAAAACACACACACACACACACACACACACACACACACACACACACACACACACACACACACACACACACACACATACACACAGGCAAAACACAAACACACAAAAACACACACACACACACAGACACACATGCACATACATACAGGCACAAACACCCACACACATTTACAAACGTCAAAGAATAGAACAGAAGGAAGCACAATAATAATTCTTGATTTATTTGGCTTCGATGCTTATTATATTTTACTGTAACTGCGTCTGTATTGGGGTCGATCGATTGGCTCGCTGAGCATTCTGCATACATCAGTCTATGCATACTAATTTCATACCCCCCCCCCCCCCCTCCCCACGCTTCCCCAAGCTTTCGTCTCCAAGTTTTTTAGCTTTTTGTGATTAACGACAGGCATGCTGTTGCAGGTAACAGAGAAAATACGAGTGACGTGTCCAAGTCTGTCGTGTTGTCTGCTTTGCATTAGTTGTTTGTTGTTCTTTGGCCCCGGCAGCTTTGCTTTGTTGTGGATTGAGGGGAGGACAAAATAGAGGCGACGGCTGCAATTTTATCCCTATTGGCCTCTTGGCAAATTGGCCCTTTATCAAGCAGGAGGCCCATCTATTAGGTCCGGGACGGGTATTGAAATTGCCCAAGCGGCCCTAAATCAGACCAATGGATGGGCCTTTATCAGAGACAAGGCCGTCATCACTCTGGAGTGGCCGCAAGGGGAGGCACTACTCTGCTTAACAGCCCATCCCTTATCCCCATACTGATGGATGTGCTCTACTTGACCTCCCTTTGACCAGGAGCAGTTGGACGGGGAGGGGGGGGCGGGGGCAAAGCATTGCTTAACCTGGGTCATCAACCCCACCTCCCCCCCCCCCCCCCCAACCCCGCGGTGTGAGTGTGTGTGTGTTTACCTTCTTGTCTTTCTCTTCTCTCTCTTGTTCTCTGTAACTCATTTTGGGTTGTGATGTGCTTTGCCCTCTCCATCCCTCCGTCCCTCCTCCCCACTCAGGACGCTCACTCTAACCGCCTTGTCGGGTCTTTCCCTCCTCGCTCTCGCTCTCGCTCTCTCTCTCTCTCTCTCTCTCTCTCTCTCTCTCTCTCTCTCTCTCTCTCTTATTTCCCTCATCTCTTTGTCTCTTCCAGTGGTTCTTCTCTTCCCATCCTTCGCTCTCCCCGACCACATCCATTTCCGTGGGTGAATCAATGCAAATAAAGCGCCGGTGCCTGTGAAAAGAGACAAGACAAACGGCCGCTGCATTGTCAGACGTGTCTCAGACAGCCCGCGGCACCCCCCCACCACCACCTAACGGGTACTACTGTCCTTCTGTATACTGTATGTGTCCCTGGTGTGATTCTGCCTCTTTTATAAGTAAGGGAAATCTTCATTCCCTGTCTGGCATGTTGAGACTGGATTAGATATCATAAAAGGGTCGCGAAGCGTGAATCATGAGCGCCGACTGCAAATGATTCCAATCATATGTGCGTATGACGGCGGTACGGCCCGGGTTGAACCCCTCTGACCTTTCCCATAAATCGTTTGTGAAGTCCTCCTCCATGGGGAGTCATGGTGTCGCTTGAGCCTTCGCAGATCGATTCCATGAGTTGTGGTGGCCGTGGTAATCAAAACAAAAGAACAACAACCCCCTTTCAAAGCAATCATTTTTAATCATGCTTTAACTGCGCCGCCTCGGTTTGAGGAGAGTTCATTAACAATGTAATTCACAGTCATTGCATTTGTAGAAACTCGCTGTTAATCGCTGAAAGTAGAATCACCCCGCTGTGTCATTTCAGTTGTTTAAAAAGTCAACGGCATCTCTAAACGTTGTTTAATATGTCCCCACTTGGCTCTTATTTCAGACACTAAATGACAAGATTCAATTTCTTTTTTTTTCTATTGTAAAAAACAACATCAGCCATCAGCCTTGAGCAAGACTAAAACACATACTCGGAAATGCAGCGCACCTGGGACTTGACAATTTCAATTAAATACAAAGGCCACTCTCTGTCCTTGGTAGCACAAGGTAAAGTAAAAAAGTACTCTTAGTAAAGTGCCAATCATATTTACAAGAAACCAATTGTGAAGTTCTGAAAGGTTCTTATCCCCGAAACGCTCCTGACTCACCCTCACTTTATCTGTGAGGGTGTTATCAGCCCTGGGACAACCTGGCTTAGCCTGGGCCTACAGCATCGGTAAGGTCTATAGGTATGGAGGAGGAGGGCTGGAGGGGGGGTAGCACCCCCATACAATAAACACACATACCGGACACCAGCAGAAAGTAAAAGAGGTTGAGACTCCCGCTGTCTGAGAAAAGATGGGGGGAGTTGGGGACAGACCTCATGAATTAAACAGTGGTGGTGAGCGAGAAAGAGTATGACATTTTTTCCTTTCCGCTCTGTCCACCGGGATTATCCGCCATGCCCGGGAAATCACCTGGAGAGAAGCGGTGGCGATAATGGGGCTGCCAAAAGCGCAACTCACTCTAATAATTTGATGTCTTCTTGTGAGGTCCAGAGTGGCACTGAAAGAGCGAGCTGTCCGTCCTGGGGGCGGAGGAGGGGGACGGACGGGGGACGAGGAGACAGGAGGCGTTCTGTTATCGCAAAGGAATCATTTGTGTTTACTCCTCCCCCCACCTGTCGTGCGGATCCAAAGGGGTTATTTTCGAAATGAGTCCCACTCATTACACGAGTAATCATCAATTATTCAATATGCGGTGATGAGCCCACTGTAATCCGCTTTACAAGCCATATCACAATTAACGAACGGATCTTGCGTTTGTATACTCCCCCCCCCCCCACACATTGTCAAATTGGGCTAGCCGCACAGCGCAGAGGAACACAAGGCGAGTGAACGCCACTTGGCTGCACAGCCGATGACATTGCCTCTGCTTGGATTCAGGGACGACCCCGTGCGCTCCCTCAGAGAAGGACACATCGTCACATGATAGATGGCGATGGGTGCATGACAGGTCAGGGAGGGACAGACGAGTCAGCAGGTCTTCTCGTGCCGGAGAATCAGTTCACACTGGAACGGGGTTAAGCGGATTCAGGAGACTTTGGAGGAGAACGTGAGGAGTTCAAGCTTTCTTCAAGTGACCTCCAGAACGCTAATATCCAATTCTTGGAGCTTTACACGACTATTCTTGGCATGCTTATCATGGAGTGTGCCCTCCCCCCCATCCCCTCCACAAACCCCCCCCCCCCCCCCCCCTAGGTTAACCTTCCAGCGAGACGCTGGGTGGGCGGAACCTGTTGAGGCGCTGGCAAAATGATGAATCACCCTGGAACGCGGAGGGGAAGTTTCAGTGTTTGCCATGAGAACAGAGTTTAGAGGTTTTGCGGGCCACTGCATTGTGCAAACAATTCACAAGGCATTGTGAAAAACACTCCAGTCCATGAGCCATCTTCTTCCCTTATTCCTATCAAATTTTTAACGCTATAAACTAGTCTTCCTCAGTGTACCGTTCCTGCTTCTTAATTCTCTGTGTCTGTATTTAATGGAACCAGCTTTAAGAGGTAAGATGGTCATTATTTCAGATAATTATTGATTGTTGCGGCAGAGCATCATCCAGATCGTCGCATCAATAAAACACATTCATGGAGATAAACAAAAGGCTCGGTGCATTGTTCTTCAAGAGGAGGATGATTAGGATTTTGAGTGACATTTTTTTCTTCTTATAATGATGCCCTGAATCTCACAGGAACAACTCTTAAGAGATATTGTAAAAAGAGGGAGAAACATAAGATACGTCAAGTATACTTTTTTCTATAATAAGGGATATGGTTGCAATTGTATCAATTTAATATTGTATTGCTATGCAGCTCCTCAACCAGAACATCCTTGCTTTGACCCAATCGACACGTTCACAGGCTTATTAACGTTTGACTTGGTTCCTACTTAGTTCACTCAGGCGCCGTTCACACGAAGCCGAAACGGGCGAAACCGTTAAGGCCCATTCACACCCTACGGTAAATACGGATACGGACCGTTTCGTCCGGTCCCGGAGGTGTTTCGTCCGTAAATGGGTCCGTCGCCTCTGAGCTTACGAATCCGGAGTGCTCCGGGAGAACCGGAGCAATACCACCGGAAATCGAGGCGGCAGTATAGAGTCAAAAGTCAGACCATACGCGAAAACAGATAGAGTAGTATAATATCTGATATGTATATATATTGTATTTAACGTTTTATACATATATTATACAATATAAACCTGACCTTTTTATTTCATTTTTCCCCTGCTTTGGCAATGAGTTGTAACTGGTAATTTAACAACATTTTGAGGAGATAATCTGCTGGTTGGTGAGGGGTGTCACATGCCACCGCACACTTTTTGCACTTTCTTTTGCCGATTTCGGATGACGCAAAGCAAAATCATCTTTACAGATGTCATGTTTGCGATTGTCGATGCCGTTAATTTGTGAAACGACAGTCACTGCCCTCTAGGATTTATTGCGTAACATCCATAACAACGCTGAAACCAGACGGAGGTATGAAGGGTAGTTCCGGGGGCAACGTTTGGGGCGACGGACGAATTTCGTCCGGATCCGGAGGTATGGATCGGCCTTTACGGTTTCGATCTATCCGGTTTCGAAGTATCTCCGTAAAGACGAAGCCAAGCGAAACCGGGTAGATCTGTAGAAACGCTGTAGTACACATTCCAGGCCCATAAGGGGCGCTGCTTCTGGTACAGAAATCCAGAAGAAATTAAATAAGAAGAAGAGGCGAGCATGCGCATAAGGGCAGCCTTTATGCGCATGCTCGCCTCTTCTTCTTATTTCATTTCTTTAGAAACTTCTGATTGATCTCAACCAATGACTAAATGCAAATGTTGCAAACAAGACTCACTCACCCACAATATCACCTCAGAAAAGTACAAATCCAGGTACGAGGAGAACTTTGTCCATGCGTGACAGAATCAATGTAATTCTGTCATTAAACAGACTGCAGTGCTAATGGTCGCAGGGGATTCTTGTAAACAGAAGGTCATTCATTCATTAACAATTCTCAACTGCTATTTGAATAATCTTCTGTGACGGCCTCCTTGTCTGTGTTGTTGTAGCTGTCCTTTGTGCATGCACACACATACACATACACACATACACACACGCACACACGCAGGTACACACACACGCACACGCACGCACACACACACACACACACACACACACACACACACACACACACACACACACACACACACACACACACAAATGGTGTTATCTATCTAGAAATGTAATGAAAATGTAGAAGCTGTTTAAACCTTACAAGGGCTATGCTTAAAATATACTGCAACTTTAAACACATTCAACCCAGTATCTAAGAAGGTACACTTTATGAGTCCTATTTGATTCTCATGGTCGTATAACATAATGGTGTCAACCCCATTGAAGCCAACTCTCATTATCGCCGCCTGCTGCGTGACTGACAGAAGCCAAGCAGTGCAAATACAGAGCCTTGAGCCAGCCTCACTTCTAGAGAAACAGTCGGAGCTCCATCCATCCATCCACATTCCTATTGATTTATTCTTTGTCAGGGCTCTGTGTTGTGTGAGTGTGAGTGTGTGTCTGTGTGAGAGTGTGTTTGTGATACTGTTTTTGTGTGTGTGTGAGTGTGGGTGTTTGCGTGTGTGTTGGGTGATTATCCCAGATTACCCAGAGGAAAAGGCAAAGATAACTAGGCCTAAAAAATTTTTTGGTTTGGTTCCGGTTTCCGACCGACCCTGTCAATTTATGTGCGACCCAAATTATTTTATGAGCTTTATAAAAAAAAAAAAAATAATAAGTTTTTTTTGATGCAAACTATAATTACGTTTTGGTACAGCACCTCTTCATTCTGTACAAGGATGAGCGAATTTTCTCGTTTTTAAATGAAAACAACCTACCTATCATTCGCTGCCGCTGGAAAAAATAAAATAAAAAAATAAAAAAAATGCCCTACCTACCCATGACCTCAACTGACAACCAACAGGAACCAAACTTTTTTTTAGGCCCTATCCATATTTTTTAAGGCCATTTGTTGTATTCCCTTTCAACTTTAAAGATGCAGTGTACTTTTTGGAAGTTGGACGTCTCTAGCCCACTATTTAATTTCTCCGCAAGACTTAATTATTTCCGCATGCGAGCGGCGGAGAATATGATCTCTAAAGCCCAGTTCAGACCAAAGATTCACCTTGCAACGGCTTGCAACGAGACGGTTTTAGAACGTCGCAGGGGCGGTGTGAACGGGTCGTTGCAAGCCGTTGCAAGCCGTTGCAAGGAGTTGCAAGGCGTCGCAAGGCGTTGCAAGGAGTCGCCAGAGATTGAACATGTCAAATCGCAAGGTCCAGTTTTAGAAAGCGGCGATTTAACTATTCCTCTTCAGCCAATCACAGCACAGAACAACTTGTACGTCACGGCCTTACTCCGTCCCGGTACCGTACTGTCCACTCCAGCTTAAAAAGATCCGAAATCGAGCCGACGTCAGATGTGAGTTGTCCAGATTGGCGTAGGCACCCTGTTTCTGCCGCTGAAGTACCCAACTGCGGCTCCATATTCTTGGCTTTATAACTCGCCGTCTTCTCCTTTTCATGATTAAAGCCACAGCAAAAACTGCGACCATTTCACTCTCACTAACATAATTAGGCCTGTTTATAATTAAGTTATCCATCTCCAAGTAGTTGAGCCGATGGTGAACTAAGACAGATCAATCTGAAATTCAACTAACGGAAAATGCAATGTATCCAACAACGGGTAATCTAAACTAACTGTAAGCTCCAGCTATTTACTCCAATGCAGATGTAGTGGAGAATGACAAAATTTAGTAACTCTAGCCTACTCTCAAGTAAAATAAAAAGAAAACTAATTGCAAACCTAACTAATCGCAAACCTAACTAATCCCTAACCTACGCAAATGATGATGTTGCGGCTCTCAGCTGTGCCAGAGCGTTCACAGTTGCTATGGAAACCACCTAGCGTCGCAGCCCGTTGCAGCGCGTTGCAGCCGGTGTGAACTGCCCAGTTTTAGAACGTCGCAGCCCGTCTCGTTGCAAGGCGTTGCAAGGCGTTGCGAGTTGCAAGCCGTTGCAAGGTGAATCTTTGGTCTGAACTGGGCTTTATAAAAGGTTCTCTAGCATGAATTCTAGTTCTAGTTTGGAGTATTGCCGTAGTATTTTGCAATACAAGCTGCAGTTATGGGATTCATGAATTCATTTGGTTCTCCTTTGGGAAATCTTTCTCTCCCAATTTTGACCCAGCTCTTAGAGCAGTCGGCTGCTAGAACGGCCCTAACCAACTCCAACTGGTCCATTATAACCCCTATGAAATAAAACGGGTCTATAATCTGTCCAAGTTATTTTAGCTATTTGCTTTGTTGGCAATACAAAGTTCATTGTTGTAGAGAACATTTTTAAAACATAACAAATTGCAGTCATATTCCTAGTCCAACAGGTATAATTTAAGGTCTGCAGAAGAACTGAATCTTTAAAGGCAATACAATTGGCAACGATCGAAAATAATTCTATGATCAAATTTGTCAAAGACAGCCCTTAAATCCATTAGTACTGCCAATGAGCTAGAGTCATTATCCACTGTAAAAACGTCATTGATTGCGCTAGCAACTAGGTCAGTAAGAACCATGGGCCCCATTTTAACGGTCTGAATCGCAAGTGAGAAGCGCCAAGCGCAAGTAGCTTTGTGGGCGGTTCCATGGCGATGTTGCTATTTTACCGGCGCATAAATTACTCTTGCGCCCGGCGCAAATCTAAAAAGGGTTGGTCTGAAGTAGCCTAATTACCCGTAGGTGTGGTTTGGGCTTAACGTGCAATAAACCAATGAGAGTGCCATCTCCCATCCCCTTTAAGAGCCACGAGCGCATTTGAATCTGAAGAGTTGATATTTTGACAGCGCGTTTGCAGTCTCCGATGAGACAGATGCATGACCACATGAATTGCAAACTTCAAATGGCTCAGTTTATGGCCAAATAATATGGCCTAATTCACACATGGAAGAGCGTTTTCTTCCACAACTTCAGAAACACTGAGTCCTCAAATAAGTTTCGGCTAGGAAAACTTAACACACATATGATATGCGGTAATTGTGGTTATATTTAATGACATACGCAATACATTAACAAACATTGTTTCTTACCAGTATTGTATGCATTATCGTTATCGACTTGTGTTCCTAATATGCATGTGTCCCCCCGTTAATATACATTGCCATGGACTGTATTATGCGTTACGTGTTTAGTTTGCTATGTTTAAACAGATGGATGCCCACATGTGCGCCCGCTTTCATTAATTATTTTACACATACACACACTCGCCCGCATTCATTCATTCTTTTTAACACTCACTCGCGGTAAAACAATGTTTTCTCACGATCAAATACTCATCAATCCTAAAAGTTATGGGCTTGTGCACGATGTCTGTGTCAAGAAAATATGTGTTTGCTGTACGGTGTTTACTTTGCAGATGCATTGATTTAAAAGTACAACGTATTACCGCTGTATCAGCTGTTCTTTCCCAAATAATTTACCAAGAACGTGTGGCTAGGTAGATGAGAGAAGCAAAGTGTATGTGCGAGGTGCACAAGCAACATTATGCATGCGCCCTTAAAATAGCATCTGAACGCGCCACCGCGCCACTGACTTTAAACCAGGTATTTCCTGGTTTGTGGCGCAATTGTTTTCTGAAACTGCAAATAGCACCAGGGAACGTTTGGCCAGAACACGCCTTCTCCTTTAGCAAACCCGCCCCTTGGGGCGCAAGATAGTTCCCTAATTTACAGGCGCGTGGCGGTGGAGGGAAAAGAACGCTCTGCGCCAGTTGCAAACTAGCAACGACACATGCGTCAGTGTAGAAAGTAAATTGCGTCGGATGCAAGATAGAGCCATATGTCTTTAACTTGTTTTGTTCGGTATCATCAGCTGATTAGTATTTCACTAATTTTGTTAACGGTATGTTACCCAAAACAATCTACCTAAAGGAGGGCTACCTTACAGTAATCCAATCGCAACAATGAAGAGGATGGCAAGCAGGGAATGTACCGAACCTAGATACCATACCAATGCTTACCTTAAGTCTATAAGGCTACCCTGACTTGTTTAAATCAATTCAAATTAACTCATATAATTGCAGCGTGGTACAATTTGTTATATAAAATCAATGAGCTAGATGTATATGGGATGCATTTGTTGTTTACATCAGTAATACGAAAAATGAAGAAAAACAAAAGAGGAAAATAATTGTCTTATGTCTGGCTTTGTTATTTTCCAAAACTGACGTTTTCCACTCAGGCCTATACCTTGTCAGCAAATTCCTGGCTTTGAGACATGACTTGTTAGCTGGGTATTTCTGTGGCCTATATGTCAATAAATGTGTTGTCAACAATATTTTTATTGATACAATTCTTTCTACAAACAAACATTGCATATTTATCGCAGATTGTTGACTATTATAAATAACCATGAAAATAATAAGTCCATGCGGTCACAACCGTTTAATCTTAAGAACATTTAGTTAGTGAAGTGGTTCCCAACCATCGGGTTGGATTAGCCTCCTATGCAACGCAAACAGCAGTTTACCACTCCGGGCAGTCTGACGAACATTAGCAACGACATACCAATGGAAACACTTTCTAGTCCCTGTGGTCGGGTCAGCCAGTTAATAGTCCATGTGCGGTCACGCTCGTTGGATCACGTCCTCATAGTTGACCAATCGGGTTGCTCGGTCAGGTGGTCTTTGGTCTTAAATCGTTTGCAGCAGACGGCAGACGGCAGCAGCAGGTAGCCATGCTCTGGTAGAGGTTTGGCCTCAGGCTGCGATGTAAGATCAGCAGGGTAAGATGCAAAGGAAGGTAACTGGGGAGCGCTGCGGGCTCAGGCAGCAGGATAAACGGAGGTCCAGGCTGGCAGAGCTGGCTCCTAACCGACCCTGACTCGTGCAACTGCGCCCTGATCCACTCCACCAGCACACATATACAGCTTAAAGGTGACATATCATACCACCGGGTGTGAGTGTGATCCACTTGTGATGTCAGAAGAGGACGATTTTCAAAACCCTAAGTTGGCGTTCCTCGGATCGTTCCTGAGGGCGTTTACGGATGCATTTACGAGTATTTTTAAACATTCAATATAAATTGAATTAATCCATTTGGAAATGCAACAAGAATTTGTTTAACTTAAGATCTTCTTGTTGCTTGGAAACAAACTGATTATTTTAACGGTTGAGTAGGCAGTCCATTTTTCCTGTTTCATTTTTGGAAAGTACATCAGGTCAAGTTTTTTTAGAAATCGGATGAATGAATGAGCAAGAATTTAAAAGACGGGATGGTTATTTTAATATTATTCTGTTTATTATCTAGCTCCGCTTTATTTATTCCTGCACCAACACCAACATGTACATTATTTATTCCTGTTAAAAATACGATAGTATACTATCTTATCATGGTTGTGTTCAAATCCCAAAGCACCTTCAGTATCCCCACCCAATTTATTTTGCCTATCAAAGAAAAAGAATCAAAGACTCTTCATAAAACCTCAGCCATTGGCTCCAGAACCTTTGAGAAGAAACACATCCAAAAACAAAACGCCCCTTGTTTGCATCACAGCCATGTAGGCTTCCTGCCATGGTATGTCTACTTAAATCGTAGATTGGCCCCAGATAGGGCCTAACTGGTCTCCAGCTGTTTTAATGGTGGGGTTTAGCCACCACACATGTCCTCTAGAACAGAAAGTAATTGAAAAAGTAATTGAATCTATTACTGCAAGTGTATCTCTGGCTAGTGCTGGAAGTTACAGAGGCCAGAGGGCTGCTTCCGGTTAGTGCTCTAAGTGTGTGGGAGTGGTTTACAGGGCCCTTCAGTGGGCACTACAGGTAGAAAGGCTGCAATGCAATCTGGAGCCGTCCATCCTACTTAACAGGGGTTGGAGAGCAGTAGCTCGCCGTGGAAAGAGGGGGGCATTTGTGTTGCAGCAAAAAATGGCGAACATGACTGAAATAAAATCGGGGTAACCATAGTAACAACACAGAGTGGCACGCGCACACACACACACACACACACACACACACACACACACACACACACACACACACACACACGCACACTCATGACACACACATCCAACATAAGCATCATCAAAAGTCCCTTGAATGTGTTTTCATTGAAGTTTTATTGAATTACATGTCTTGGCGTGTGATTAGAGAAGAAATATTGCGCCCTTGCTCTGCCACGACCGAACCTGTCTCGTGGCGCTGGTTATTGATATACATCAGAGGATTCTGTCCACCCAGCTCCGTTCGAGAGACGCTGTCAATGGGCTCCAGAACTGACTTGCATGCTAATGACGGACAGATGGCCTGCTAATCAGCGATATTCTAGAAATACTAAATGACAGTTTACTTTAATGACCCGCCGAGGTGATGAATTCATGACAGCGATTCATCAAACATTTAATTTCAAAGCCATCTGCTAGTTTTGGACTCAAGCTGTATTAGACTAAAGACAGCCCCCCCCCCCCCCCCACACACACACACACACACACACACACACACACACACACACACACACACACGCACACACGCACACACACACACACACCACCCCCTTCGTCTGCAAGATAACTCTTTGTTTAAGAAAGTGATGAGAACTTTGTTCATGAAAAATGTCACCTTTCCCACGTCTCTCTTCATTTCTTTAGTCAAAACTTGGGCTCCCTGAGGTTAATATTAGTTTACATTTAATTATATCATACTTTATGACACACCGGCCCTAGTTCATTCTTATTCAATAACATGAGCTACGTCTTCCACTTAATTGCTTCTCTATATGGGTGTGTGTGCTGGGATGTGTGCATGCGTATGTGTTGGGATGTGTGCATGTGTGTGTGTGTGCATCATTGTAAATGCAGATCACAGGTTTTAATCACAGTCATTTGACCTCCCATTGTACTGAAGGCCACTACATGATACCCTTGTCTTTAGATTGAATTAAGAAACCAACAAAACAAAGTATATCGTTCAATGTAGAACCCCTTGAGAAGTTTCCTAAACTCCCAAAGCACCAATGCCGATCGTAGCTGCACCTTAAAAATTTACTTTGGAAATAACCTTATGCAGTCTGGGGAGAGAACGTGTTTTTTCCCTTTATTTTATCAGTTTGATACCCGAAAGATGTCATTCAATAGGGCTTGGAGGTTGATATTAACTTTTTGGCTGCGTCGCATTTGCACCACCTAAAATTGGCCACTTACCCAGAGGCCGGGGACCTAACCAATTAAGTTTAGGGCGAAAGACATGCAAAAGAAAATAACATCGCAAATTTGGTGTTGATAACCCACCTGCCTCCCTCTTTCCTTCTCTGCAAATTACCCAATTTATTTCTTTATCTTCTATTTTCCCAAATGAATAATTGTTGCAACAAATTGGTAATGTTGCTTTAACCCCCATTACTTCTCAACCTCTATTTCTCCGCCAATTTCTCGATTTATGGGGTGAGCATGGCACACTTTTGCTTGCAGCATCATATTTATTTATGCTCAGATTTTCTTTGCTATTATTTTTGAAATCGGTCTAATCAAGACATCATAATTGACCCTATGGACTTACCATTTTAGAATGTCAGTGTACACTGTGCAGGTTTTACTCATCATGACCACAGTGACCATCCAAGTCCCGAGTTATCGGTATATTTAGGTGTATAGGTATATTTAAAATAACACCAGTCTAGGGTTCTAAACGCTTCTTTCATCAAGAGGTGTAGAGAGATGTCAATCAGCCTCAAACTGGCAGTATCGAATTAAATTTTCGGGTGGCAAACGGTCTGGCTAATCGATATCACGGGTGTTCAATGCACACCGGAAACTCCTCTGTGCCTCTACCGCCGGCAGTGACAAAGAACGCTCTCTACCTGGCATTAAAAGTTTCGCCAGGTTATTAGCGAATGATCGCCAGCGGTTGCCCGCGAGTGCTGTGGGCAGGAATTTCATTGCTGAACAGCGCGCGACGGTCTAAGAGAAACAATTGGAATGTCAAAACTTATACTTTCCTCCTCTTGAAGGATTGAGAAGCAGGAGTGATGATTTATTTAATGAACCTTACTATATTAGCCTTATTCACAATCAACAAATATGCAGCAGTCAACACAGATGATCCAATGCGAACCGGTTTTCAAGGTTTCATCCCACTAGTTGGATTCTTTGTTTGACAAAGGAACACACTGGAAGACATTGGAGGCCTACACTAATTTAACACTTTACATTTTATGTTTAACTCTCTTTATACTTCTTAATTATATAAATTGAACCAGCCGCCTGCCAACTCAATGAAATACATGCTGGATTGCTTAACCACATGCTTGCCTACCTGC
>NC_082385.1:7218178-7248178 GCF_031168955.1 Gadus macrocephalus | reverse complement strand
ATGCACATTTACAGACACAGACTGGTGCAGACAGGTGCATGCATGCACATACACACACACACACAAACACACATGCACACACACCGACAGGTGTATGCAAGCACATGCACACACACACACACACACACGCACACGCACGCACGCACGCACGCACGCACGCACGCACGCACGCACACACACACACACACACACACACACACACACACACACACACACACACACACACACACACACACACACACACACACACACACACACACACACACACACACACACACACACACACACACAACACACACCGCCGCTGTGTCTCATCACAAGCTGTTAGCTGACTAATTGTGAATCACAGTGAGCTGGTCCTCTGGTGGGTAAAGGCCCATACGTACACATACCCATACACAGAATGCCCCTACGCACTCAGAGAGACTCAATCCAATGGAAAATCTGCTGAGTATAGGCAGAGAGAGGTTCACCACACTTGCTAGTGAATGCAGCTACAGAGAGACGGCTAGAAAGAGAGAGAGGGAAAGAGAGAGAGAGAGAGAGAGAGAGAGAGAGAGAGAGAGAGAGAGAGAGAGAGAGAGAGAGAGAGAGCGAGCTGCTTTCTGCTTTCATATTTAGACAAACAGTTTTATTTTGCTGTTGTTTATTTTTTGGGGATGCAGCTTTAGCTACTTGACTGATAACATTTCACCTTGAAGTGCAATTTACGTTCGCCATTACTTTCCAAAGTAAGTGTAGTATATGCACTATTCTGTGTTTTATAGATTCTTAAGTTATACGTTGAAAGCTTGCTGATTTTCACAAAGTTTCCCATAGGGGGCACTCTTGATTCTCATGAACACTTGAAAGCACAACAGGTTGTAGCCAACTGAAATATACCTCTTCTGAAATTGGTTCAAAGTAGATTATATGAAATATAGAACAGAGAGGGGTCTGTTTATTATGTTTTTATATTCGAATATATTACATGTACATGAATAACCTACTGAGTGGTTAATAACACATTGAAAATAAGCTATTGACTAACAATCCAAAGATATAAAGCGCCAGACACAATAGTGCATAAAGCTGAAAATGCAGTTTTTCCATTAACTGCGGGTAAGCCATAATGCCATATCAAGGTAAACATTAAAACCCTCCAATTTGTGTACAAATATAGACATTCTGGAAACACACAATGTTTCCAGAATGTATTCACCTATACATTCTGTTTTTTTTTCTCTCATATTTTTTAAAACTGAAGCCATGCACACTTTTGAGTGGACAGGTGACGTGAGTCGCACGGGATGGAAAGTGCGCTTCACCTAGACACCCGGAGATGGTCATCAGCCCCCGGCACGTGCGTCACATTCGGCTCCGTCTTTTTTTTTTTTTTGCGAGCGCTCTACCATCAACCTCACGGAAGGGACGGAGGCAGCAGAGTCACCACGTCCCACTTTTTAAACCTTCACACTGCGTGAAAAGTTTGAATATTTAACGTCTATCGCAATATGTCACTCGGTTGAGTCCGACGACTTATCCCCAGAGAGCGGGTGGGACTTCGTCTGTGATTAAAACACCCTTTGTAGGATGGCTGACTAACTGTTCGAGCAAGAGTGAAGCTATAGCACCAAATTAATGAAAGAAGGATTAGGTGGTTAAAGGTTCATATTGGATAACACGTCGTGGTATTCTTCGCAAGGAAAATATGGTAAGGCGCACACTATTCGAGCAAAGCTAGTATCTAAGCAATATATGATTTTGTTTTAAACGTGGAATTGATTCCTTTTCACATTGTTTTGGTTATAAATCCAAAATACCGGTTTACATATAGTTTACGCTGTCTTTTATTTAGTTTGTAATTTACTTCAGGGGCCAATAATGAAAAATGCCGTAGCTATCTCCTTAATCTACCGTAGGCTACTTACTTTTCTAGCAGCCTAAAAGCAGCGTTAATCGAAGGGCATTTCTCTGTCTAGCCTCCCCGGTCCACCAGCTTCATCCCGCCGCTCGCTGCTCAACTCTCAACGAGCCACGCGGGTGCACCAGCGCAGGATTTAACTTCATCCCAATATATGTTTATTTACATGATTGATTGTAAAATCTCTTGATCCCGCGATATTTGTATTAACCCCTCTTAGTAAGTATTAAAACAAATGGTTAATCGTTAGTACGTTCCGTCGGAAATAATGCATTTTCCCTATATTGTGTTGGACAGGTTACAATGCGCATAAACAGTTGTATTTTCCATGGAGCATCGCTGCCAGAAGATACTTTGCTTGCGAAGCAGTGACGCTTTATCCGGAGAGGAATATCCACAGAGTCCGGAGCTGCCGCGTCTGCTCCTCCGTGGAAGTTGTGGTGTGGAAAAGCATTTGGGAATAAGATGGATCTGCGCCCTGTCATGTTACCGGTTCGATGGCTTATTCTCCTGATGCTTCTCTCATGCAGAGGTAAGTAACCCCAAAAAACTCGTGTTAAGAATAGACCAATTCATCTGAAATAATATGAATGCAAATCCATTGCATAAGTCAAATGTGAACGAGCAAAATTTAAACCTCTATTCAAAAATAGTTAACTACAAGTCATGCACATTAGCTCTTCAAGATATGAATACAATAAGAGACCATACGTTTGAATCAATCTGGTCAATATGCAAACTAGCTATTGTTGACATGCACAATTTGCAGTGCACATCATGGGGGTTTTGAGTATTGATCATCAGGTACATTGGTTGGCAGGGTTTAAGTCACGACACTGCAGAGAATATACAGAATGCAGGTGAAGCTAAAAAAAACCAGCCTCTGTTGTCAGACGTGCACTTGCGTGAACATATTCTTTTATGTGTGATTGTTTGCATATGAGTGGGTGAAAATACAGCACTGTATGTAGCCTGCACAATTGCGTGTCTTAGAATGTCTAAAAAATGTTTCCTACACATAAACCATGTAATGTATGCACACAAACAGGATTCCATTTCATAAAGGCCTGACATGCATGGCATCACAAGTTACTCCCCTTGCGCTCTGCATTAACAATATAAGGCTCATCTGTCTCTGTCTAATATTACACAGTCTCACTGGTTGCCTGTGGGCATGTGTTTTCTGAAGACGGTAATAAGGGCTATGTGCTCTTTGTGTTGTGTGGTTTATGATACAAAGCCAGAGGGCAAACAATACTTCAATCTGTTCTTTAACAATACATACGGTTTGTATAGTTAGTACATATGGGTCTGTATAACAAGATACGTGGCTAAGCAAGCACACATGTGCCAACACATGCTCGCGCACACACACGCACAAGCACACTAGCACACACACGCACGCACACACACACACACACACACACACACACACACACACACACACACACACACACACACACACACACACACACACACACACACACACACACACACACACACACACACACACACACACATATATACCACTCAAACATTTTGTGTTCTAGGTTTGTGAGATGTCAGCAATTAATGTTTATTTTCCCCAATGCATATTTCTCATTGAAATCAAGTTGATTAATCAAGTTGAATAATCAAGTTGAATTATCGTCGCCAATCAGGTGTAATTGCAGGAACCCGTGGTCCTTGTCTTTCTCTTGAGATCTGGTACACAGGTTAGTTAATCAAATGTAAAATCTAGAGAAGAAACATTATTGGTCACTGTTATGCCGCTTTTCCACTGCATGGTACCAGCTCGACACGACTCGACTCAGCTCGCATTTTTTGCGTTTCCACCGCGGTACCATGGTATCTGGTACCTGAAGTGGCTGCTTTTTCTAGTACCTACTCGCTCTAGGTTCCAAGCGAGCTGAGCCGATGCTAAAAGGTGACGTCGGCAGACGGCCGGCGACTGATTGGCCAGAGAGTGTGACGAAGTCACGAGAGTGACATGGCAACCATGCTGGTAACATCCATAGCAGCGCCGCAGCCAACATGTTCCACTTCTCCAACTTCTTCAACATGCCAGCTAATAATAGTAATGCGATCGATGTCCTCCATTGTTGTTATGTGGGTTCTGTCCATGTGTGGGTTGCGTATGTGTTGTTTGCGTCGCGTACACAAATACGTCACGGCCCTTTCGCGCAGCCGACCCCGCCCACGTCCAGGAGGTACTATTTGCGGTGGAAAAGCACCCGTTCTGCTACCGTGTCGAGTCGTGTCGTGTCGAGTCGTGTCGAGTCGAGCTACATGTGCGGTGGAAAAGCGGCATTAGATGGAGATTAATTGAGTTTGAAATGTAGTTCACATCTAGGAGAAACCCACACAATGTTTGCCTGCTGTTGTGTTGTGTAAGGACCCAGAGCTCATAGTAATTATTATCTCCACATTTATTATTTCCATATCGTATATCTCCCCAACAGGTGAGCATAACCTTCTTAATTAAAATATTGTTAGTGTCAGCAGATCTTGCAGGGCGGGTTAACCTGGAGATGTAAAATAGTGAAAAATCGGATCTCTCTCAACTCAATCTAGAGTAATTTCCTTTGAAGGATTTTGTTTTAGCATTGCTGGCACATTCAGTCTTGGATGGAGCTGTACTGGATCGAGCGTTAGGGACTGTACCCCTGACAAGTTGACAACCAGGAGGACCGCCTCGTATCGCCACATGCTATTCATACTTTTTAAGCACATTATGACAAACATTATCTGTTGGTAACACAGTGCGTCCCAGGATCCCCTGCAGCAGGCCACCTCTTAGTAAACATTCAGTGTTGTACAGTTTAGGATCAGATAATCTCCATTGCAACACAAGATTAAATGGAATACCAAACAATGTAGAACAAACTGTGTTGTATATACAATGTAAAAGTTCACCGCTGTGCTGTTGTTTGGGGATTGCTGATTGTACTTCCCATATCTATAACACACTTTAGTTGTATTAGTATTCTGTTTCTATCCCTCCTCGTACCTCCTTATTAAAACTAGAATAAATCCTAGAAAGGTTCTTGTCTTGACTCATTACCCCCAAGATATCCAGTTAACAAATAGTATTCCTAGTATTAAATGAGACGAGCGGAGCTAGTGCAGTGAATGTGTTTCCAGAATTGCCTGTAAGCCCTGTGAATGCACTTTCAACCACAGCGTTGCAAGAAAGCCAGTGAAATGCAAAAAAGGCTGACTTTTTTTCAGCCTCTCTGCCAGGCTGGATGTGAAGCGAGGCTGGGGAAGAGACCAGACTGACCCAGCACACACAGGCGTGCTGCAGACTGCAGTCTGTCAGTCTACCTCCTGCTGAGCCCAGTCCCACGGGTTATGGGATGGGTCTGGGCCTCCTGCCGTCATGAGTCTGTGTGTGTGTGTGTGGGGGGGGGGCGTGGGGGGGGTTGTAATATGTTTGCCAGCAACCATTTTGGTGGGAAACATAGTTATGTTCAAATTTGTCTGGCATTTCTTCTCATGAGCACTGCAATGTGTTTTTTTTTCTCCAAAATAAGTTCAAAAGCAATGGCCTATTTGAAATGCACAAGAGCGAACCTCCCAGAGCTTTGGGCTGCTCAGACACACTTCTGGTGCACTGGAACATTTGGTATCATTCGGCCAGTATTTATAATACCATGAGATTGGTTCTGAGAGGACAATCAAGTAAATGTCACAAAAATAATTGAATGCAGTTGTAGCCGCAGATAGTTTCAACTGGAGCCTGACTGAAACTTGATTGTTGGGGTCCATAATGATAATTGAGTAAAAGACAAACAGAGAGAAGAATTCAAAACACGGTGTTGTTCAAATTGTCTGTGGTATTGTGTAGTTGATGACCATTGGACTGTGATTGTAAAAATTTGATTAGGGCTGTCCCCGACTGAGCATTTTGTTGGTGGACTAAAAGCGAACCATCCCAAATATTAGTCGACAGTCATAAATCTTATCTTTTTCATGTTTAAGAAATGTCCAAATCTCAACAGGCAGTCTTGTTTGTTTTGTAGCCGTTTTTTGTGGCCGAAAATCCACCTTTGTTTTACTATATATTTATATATATATATGTGTATGTATATATGTGTATGTATATATGTATGTATGTATACATAGATATATATTCTTAACCTGGGCCTACCTGGGCCAGCCAGTAGATAACTCTTTGTTTTTTAGTTTCAGACTATAATAACATAATAATAAATGTAATGATATTGTGTTTATCATAACAAAAAAGTGACTGCTTGACAAACCAAAAAGGCAGTGACTAATTCGTCAACTAGTTGACTATGAGGAGTCAGTCCTTAACGGGATAGAATAGATTAGAAAAAAATAGACTTTGGGGGATGGACATTGTCATATATATGATGATATGTTAACTATACATACTTAGGCTCTCATTTGGTTGTGAGTATATAATGTTATGAAGGTCATTGCTGATAAGCCAATAATGAATCTGATAATGATACTGACAGACACCCCCTGTTATTTTGGGCCCGGGTAACTAAAGCTGAAACATTCAAACTATTTGAATGATAGCTAAATGACACAAAAACACAACAATTAAATGTGTCCTGTTTAAATGTGTACCGTAAGAAGAAAACCTTGTTTGACTATGAAATGTTAATCACACTCATCAGTGTGAGGCAGCAGACGGCTTGGCAGAGAATCTACTGTGGCTCTGTAAGCCAAACTAAATTACTCAGGGAATGTTAGAAACACAAAAGTAATCAAAAGTAAGCTTTTATTTACATTGCAGATTGCAAACAGGGACACAAAATGCTTCAAACCAGCCTCAGAAAATAAAGGATGGCAAGAAAAGCAGAACAACCCGGGTTGACAGCCAACAGCTGCATTATACACAGAAACAGGGAGATTGAATACAGAGCTAAGCAAAAAGGTGAAAGGAAAGTGATGACGGTTAGGAATAAGGCTAATTAAATGAAAGACAATTAAGCCGCTTTTCCACCGCACATGTAGCTCGACTCGACTCGACTCGACACGACTCGACACGGTAGCAGCACGGGTCGTTTTCCACCGCAAATAGTACCTCCTGGACGTGGGCGGGGTCGGCTGCGTGAAAGGGCCGTGACGTAATTTTGTACGCGACGCAAACAACACCTACGCAACCCACACATGGGGACAGAACCCATATAACAACAATGGAGGACATCGATGCGATGGTATTATTAACTGCCATGTTGAAGAAGTTGAAGAAGTGGAATATGTTGGCTGCGGCGCTGCTATGGCTGTTATTACCAGCATGGTTGCCATGTCGCTCTCGTGACTTCGTCACACTCTCTGGCCAATCAGTGGCCGGCCGTCTGCCGACGTCACCTTTTAGCATCGGCTCAGCTCGCTTGGAACCTAGAGCGAGGCGGTACTAAAAAAAGCAGCCACTTCAGGTACCAGATACCATGTTTTCGCGGTGGAAACGCCAAAAATGCGAGCCGAGTCGAGTCGAGTCGAGTCGAGCTGGTACCATTCAGTGGAAAAGCGGCATAAGGTACTCTGAACCTTGGACAAACGCCAGCCATTCTGAAAATAACACTTTGACTAAGAACCGGGTAAAAATCATGATGAGGATGATGAATACTGTATACTTATATAGACAAGCAGTGAGACAGTAATCATTATTATTTTTTACGATTGCAGTATAACGAAAAACATTTAATCTACATGCATTTAGGCCTAATCGTTTTTGTATTTATTTTAAATATAATAAATATAAACTCAACACATTTTCAACACATGTGCTTTTCCTTTCCCTGCTTTATATGCTACATATATAATTGCCCCTCCCCAAGCTGATTGGATCAGAGCGAGAGAAGCAAGCAGACCAACCATGTTGTGTTATGAAGATAGAACTTGGACCCAGTTTCCATCCTCCATCCTGGAATTACCAGGGGGGGGTTACAGGGCTGTGCACACGACAACACACACGCACACGCTTGCAAGCAAGTACAAACGCAGACACACACACACACACACACACGCACACGCACGCACACACACACACACACAGACTGAGTTAGTATGACTGAGATTGAGTGAGAATTTTTGATAGTCTGCGCCCTCATCCCTTTGAACATGCACGTAGAGAATACAGACAGAACACACAAACACACACGCACACACACGCGCACACACACACACACACACACACACACACATAGACACACACACACACACACACACACACACACACACACACACACACACACACACACACACACACACACACACACACACACACACACACACACACACACACACACACACACACGTCCTAAGGCAAACAACTTCAGAGCCATCAGAGCTCCCCAGCTGTGCCCTGTCGAATGTCTGGAGACATTAGCATCGAGTAAGCAACAAAAGCGCTTCTTACACACGGTCAACAAGAAGGAAATGCGATTAGACAATTAAACTGCAGTCAAGGGACAATGCACGCATTCATTTCTGACTTCCCTTATGAAAAGGTGGTGGTGTGAGACGAAGTTTCTGTTCTGTCCCCAGTGGTGGAAAGTGGGGTTGCGTGCGACATTGTATAGTTATTAGTCTAATTTCCGCATGGCAGAAGGGCTGTACGTCAACGCTTGTAGGCGCTATACGAATGGAAATATGTCATGTTATTGGGTGAAAGGTAAAGTCATCCTCCGCATATAGACGTTTTTTCCTCAGACATTGAGAAATCAAGGTGTGGAGACATGTCAAATGTACCATAAGTAACGATACGATTTATTTTACATACTGTGTTGAATTGATGCACCATGGGAAATGAGCTAACGAAGTGAAATAGTTCTTGTTAATTTTTTAGTGCTGCTGGGGCTATTCCAACCCTACTGAGCTAATCTCCCTATGTACCATAACAGCCTAATGCAAAGGGTTTTTCTTCCTCAGCTTTATTTTCTTCCCTGTCTCTCTCTAAATAATGTCTCCTCATAGAGTATTTTCAGGTCACTCACTGTGCTGCATAGTAAACACCTATACGGTGAAAGGTGTTTATCTTGGTTACAGCAATGATCTATCCTTGTCATAGTGCATTATTTTCTTTTTCATCGTCCAACAGGATAAGATGAGTTCAGGAGGAATGGAGGTATTTTTGTCTGTGTGGCCATTTTGTATTTTTTCCTTTTCTGTCGCTCTCTCTGTTCATATATGTATTTAGCATTATTTAGTATTTAACTGAGCTTTTTATGTGACCATTCATCATCTTACTCAATGATGATTGCGGACATTGGGATACAAACAAACAACTATTGGGAGTCAGACATATACCCTGACCACTAGACTACACAAATAAACTCAATCTGTGTATCTACATTTTATATCTATACTTGTTTCCATATTGTATTTATATGACTGATTTCCCTCTATCTCACTCAATGCATGAAAGTAGAAGAATAATTAATACTTATTGAGAAGTTTAGTTATAATAAAAAGAATAAAAACAATCAGAGTGTGAAACTGAAAAAAAGAAAGAAACATAACTGCAACAAAACAGCTACAAAAGAAATCTGTAGAGACCATGAAAAAAAGGCAGGTGAATTTTAATTTCAAACTTGACATACACTTTTGGCTCTGGAATAGAAACTTGAAGGGGAGCTATATTCCTCAACTGTAGAAATGTGATTCCCAAAGCAAGACTCAATTCCCTTACCAATTTTCAGCAACACTGCCCCAAGAGACGTAAACATTGTTGAGAGCTCCAACAAATAAGAAAAAGTGTATTAGGATTTCCATCTTTCCAACCCCATATCCTCGAAGATGCTACAGTACTCTGTTATAATAGCAAATAGGTATGAGATACAGTCTGAGGAATGGAGCCTACCATTATTATTTATTAGAAAGGAAGGCAGCAATTACAAATGGGAGCAATAAATGTAGTTCTCTTTTCATTTTGCAGCTTGTGGCCAATTAGCAGTAGTAAGTGATGAAATTAGATAAGTACAAATGGAAATATAGACACAGTACAATGAACATGTGCTATCGAACAGTAATAACTGCACAGCACCTACTAGTCTTTCATAAATGCATGTCAGAAGCTCCAGATGGCAAAGTTAGTGAATAAACGGACCACATAATGTAGTAAATTTATTTATTTGAAGTCTGCAACCTGATGAACAAGCAAAACAACTTCATAGACTTCTTTCCTAGTCCTCTAAAAGCGATAAAAAACGTTTTATGATTCAAGGCAAACTACATAGGCTACTTTGACTTTTGCAGACAAAACAACACGAAAAATAAGCATGAGTTATGTACTATTAAACAATTATTCGCCGAGGCGAAGTGAAGAGTGGAGCCTGAGGTGACGTCAACACTCCAAAAAGAAACAAGGTAACACTTTTTTGCCAGGATTTATTTGTTTTTAATAGCGGTTTAATTACTTAGCGTAAATGGCGATTTGCGATGAAAACAATATCCCGAGTTTGAGATCTCAATCATGGGATATTGCCAAATATCCCGTGATAGGAAACCAATGAAATTGCGCCATCTTAGGAGGTTCACTTCTAGCATATACTAATAAATAAACTCAGGAATCGTGAGCTTTTGTATTATTTTTATGAATCAGTTTCGCTTCATAGTCACTTTATGTGGATGAAGTTTGGCCGATTTGTGATTTGTCGATTTAAGAAGCTATAATAAAAGAATGTGCCACCGCCGGTCAGTTCTGATACAAAATCATTCATTTATTTATGATGTTGGGGGGGAAACTATTTCTCCATGGAAAATTATTTGCCGGCCACCAATATGATTTCACCGACCGGTAAATTAAAATCTCGACCTCTAATTAAAAAAAATGTAAACTGCAAATAAATTCCGAATACATTTCAGCCATGTCACCAGTTTCCGCTTAATTGACAACGTGTTGACAACGTGTAATTGTACAACAAAATACATGTTATGCATCACAAAACAAAATATAAATGGTTCGACTTTATTAACTCATATGTGCAGTCCAAGTCCTGCCATTTACAGTAAAACATACACATTACAAAATACAGTTTGGCATCCAACCACATAGTATATATAAAAGTGCTGGTAAGGATGAGGAGTGCAGTGAAAGGGAGTTAAAGGCAATTAATATATGGATAGACTCTAGAGTGACCAGAATTCATGTGTCATCTGGCCTTGCAAAAGCATCCTGTATGCATTTTGTTTATTGCTTTTGAACACGATAGTATGGTTGACGTCGTCACAAAGCTTTCAAAACACTTTTCCTAATGGTTCAATCTGAGCTCTTACAAGGTGTGAAATAAAGGAAGAATTATATCTTTATCATTTTTAACTACAAATTATTAAATACTATACCTACCATCTATCAGCATTGTGTCTGTAGGGAACATTTTCATTTGATCAGGAGGAGTCTGGTAACTAAGGAGACTTGTTCAATGGTGGACAGTTATGGATAGAGCAGCGTCTAGTTGCAGGCCCCCTTTTATGTTTTGTGTGTTTATCCACAGTGCACAGGTGTAAAGAGCTGTTGAGAGTTGAAACCGAGGTCTAGATGAACAGATGGAGAACTTGATCATTCTGACCCTCCTTTCAATCTTTTCTCAACCTTTCCTTGCCTCTTCTCTGTGATAATGAGCATCAGTTCAATTTAAGTGGAAAGTCAACGCTGTGTTGAAAATAAATAACATTAAAGATACAGAACATGCTGTGCTTTGCTTTGTGTTTGAATTGGCCTGTTGTGTAGCTCTAATGACTATGGCCCTCACAGTGTTATACACAACATCATCATTGTCAGAAAACAAAGCAAATAGGCAGTCCATGTCTGTTGACATTGTAAAGAGAATCAACCAATCATCCCTTAACTGAAATTAATAGGTTTTTGCCTTCTCTTACTTTTCTACTATTGGAGCTGTTTTGTTTGTGTTTCTGTTAATGCTTACAATTCAATTTCCAAATATGGCTAACAGAAAGATAATTATTTTCTATTATAATTAGCTCCAACTATGTTTTCACTTATGTCACATTTGAGTCACTAATGTCACTATTTAAGTCACTACGTAACTATGTCTTCGTTCACACTGCAAGCCTTTATGTTAAATTCAGATTTATTGCTCGGGTCAGATTTTCTGCTGTCAGATTCCAGTCTGACTGGGTTGATTCTGAACTCACCTGTACTCACTAAATAACAATGACAAAGACGTCACAAGCAGTGGGCAGTTATAGAGGGCGAGTCAGTGTTATGGTTTAATTTATAAGTTGATGTCCAGTAGTGTTTACATGATGTGGATGTATTGAAATTGATGGATCTTTCTTTTCATCAACTGATCATTTCTCCTTTTTCAGTTCTAAAGCGGTTCTATTCGTGCAAACAAATTTGTTAGTTTAATGACGAAAAGCAAAACAACAAAAGAGCACTATTAAAGAGAAATCCTGCTGACACAATTGTTTGGGGCGAATCGCCAGTAAAGGAAAAATAATCATTTTTAATCGCCACCCAACATTGCTACTAGCCTGGCCCCACTGCCTAGGTACTTCCGCTCAATTTAGATGTCCCTTCAGTACTACGTATGCATCTGTGGTATGTTAGTGGGTTTTCTCCGTCCAAAGTTGGTGCGTCCAATCAGCGAACAAAGGGAGTGGCTGAGAACAATGACGTTAAAGTCAGCTCGTTCACGCACAGTGTTTGGTTTTTTTACAGCCTGCGTGCAACGTGATTCCCGGTGTGGGTGTCGGATTGACTCGGCTGCCAGATCGACTCGGGGTCCTAGATGCGCAATAATGACACACTTCTTGTAAACGCTGTCTTTTAAATGCGCATGCGCGTTTTATTCATTTCCATGTTATGCCCAAGTATTAACGATCTCCTTAGGTTTTCTAATCTATGAATAATAATCGAATGTACAAATTATTGTTGCCTAAACTTGGGTTATCTTTAGAAGAAGAATCGGTTAACTCCATTCACTGAACGGGGCGATCCACTTTATTTCCAGCGCTCCCAACACAGAGTCAAAACAGCGACCCACACGCAGACACTTCCGTTCTCCTCCTTCAGAATAAGAGTCCCTAACAGGAACTGGGTTACATATGCATTCATCTGCTTTTAGACGTGTTTCCAATGGCTTTCTTTGTGTGAAAGAACGGGCTGCGTTCAATGAAATCAAAACCAAAATGGATTGAGCCTTCTTTTTAAGTCCATGATTGAGCCCCGTTTATAAACAACCCTTCCGGGTTTTGTCCGTTGGCTTGTGTCGATACGTCAAGTGTCGATACGTCGATCTGGCAGCCGAGTCAATCCGGTACCCACACCGGCCAAACGTTAGCGATTGGTTATGGCAGATCCAGAGTGGGACTCGGCAGATCCAATAGTTTTAAACTTCAACATACACCCACCTTCAAGTGAGTTAACGTTTGTAAATTTAGTAGGTCCAGACTCTCTTTGCAAATAAGATGAAGTACAAGAGTCTGGTGGGACCAGCTACCTGTACTCAGAGCGTCACTGGGATTCTGGGTGTGAGTCACTTCTGCAGTTTAGGTTGTAACCTCATCTTTCCTGGAGCACTGGACAGTGTGTGAGTACAATACATTTTAAAGAGGAAATATGAATATGGTGATATGTGGAAATCAGCATCATGAGGATGGTGCCTGAAAGCCTCCACATAGCAAGGTGTTAAAACTATAATAGTCCTAAATATATTGGTTTGAGTCTGATATTCATCGTCATATTAATGAGCCTCATGACCTAATTGACTAATGAACTAAAAGGATTAAATCTGCACTGTGGGAATTCAAAAGCACTTGAAATGTTTTAAGAATAAAAACAGATGCACTCAGGGCTCCATAAAACAAGGGCTTTATAAGATGTTTATTATTTATTTCATAAAGCCATTTGGTCTGTGGTGTACAAGGCGATACATTCTAGATTTGGACCGGAGTGATGGCTGCAGTCACAAAGTTAAACAGTGCAGGTTATGTAAAGGCAACACGCGTCGACATGGTTATTGATTCAACACAGCAGGTGCTCGCTGCTGTGTGAACGTATTCATATTGAAAGAGCATGCTATTTGTAAGTGGAGTGAACCTATTGTAACCACAATTGAACACATACCGGCTGAAGTCATTAATACATCAGTACAAAACGATGCAACGATTCATTTCGTCCGTAGCATTTGTTGGATCATTTTTACACGGCGCTACTCCTCGGAGCAGCCCTTGACCCTTGTCCTTTTTTTACTACCGCTGTGGTGGTACCCTGCGTTCCTCATGCCAATTTGTTTATATTCTTTGAGAAAGGCTTTGGGACCTCAAGGTGCACTTTCCATCAAACTATTTCTCGCTGTTTGTAAAGAAAAAAAACTCTGCTGATCCAGCCCGCTTCCATATCGTGATCCAATTCTGTAATCCACGATAAGAATCCTTCCATCAACATTTCATTTCCAACCAGTGTGTCCCATCATGTGCTTATTTATATTAGCCCCGCCCCGGATGCCCTGCTGTACTTTGGATGTGCTGCTGTGGGCCAGCCCCAAGCCAGAAGCAGCTTATGTGGTAATAGAGGATAAATCAGCAGTTAAAACGTCCCCATCGCTGGACAGACGATGTGGATTTTGGAGTGCGCCGTGAAATCCCCTTTTGTTTCACCAGGAGCTCTGACAGCCAGAGAGCAGGGAGAGCTTCGAGTGTGGTGTGTGTGTGGTGGTTCTTGGGGTGGTAAATCTTCCAGCAGGTAATTGGGGCCTCTCTGCCAGGGAACACATAATTGCAAATCACTATCATCACGGGGTATTAGGGACTGTCTTAGGTGACCCGGGTTCTCTTTGTAGTAAGAAGGGGGGAGACAGAGAGTGAGAAAGGAAACCAAAGTGGGGACGCTACTCAGTCCACCTGTCTGATGGCGGATCAGGCAGCTGTGTTTCTGTGCTGATTCACCGGTGAGCTATGTTTTCCAATTAGCCGCCAAACACATCCTTTTCTCCACACGGCTAACAACCTAATACAGCTGCTGTTATAAACACCAATTTGCGTAAGTTTTATGTTTGCAAACAACCAAATACCTCAAAGAAAGGTGTACTCACTGCACACTCCAAAACAACAGCCAAACACATTAGCATCCATGCACAGCCCTTTGGTATTTATAGCTAAGGGCTAATTCTTATCTCCCTAGGATTTAATTCTGACTCATAAAATGACTGAATTCACAAACATTTGTTGCCTAATCCCCTACCTCCGCGTTCATAATGTTTATTTTACAGCAAATGTGCACTTTGCCTTGTTCAGGTAGTAGGCATGTTTTTTTTTTTTTTATCTAATGGTGCCAGGGAAAATTCCTTCAGTTTCCTAATTAGCGCCATCCCCATTCTGTTGTCATACAAGGACGGTACTTCTTTCATATGTAAATCTGATTAATTTACCCAGCGGTGAGCTCATTAGACTTGATTTACATTTAGAGACGTTTTTTTCTGTCTTCCCCCCCGCCCTCCGGACCCTCTCAGCGTGAGTGCTACGGCGGCAGGCAGCGCGTTGGGCGGATTCTGATGACCTGACATTTCCTGACATTTGGTGAACACGCGCTGCACACGCGTGTTCACCAAATCATGTCAGCCTATCAAAGGCAGGAAGCCCGTCTCCCCCACTGCTCCTCTGAAAAACAGGACTCAGTTTGCTATATTAATCACAGGGATGGCTCTGTAAGTGGGTCCTGCTGGTGAATAAAGTGGGTCGGAGAGGAGGATCAAAGAGCTGCTCTCTCAGCTCTGAAAACGTTCCAGGGGTTCTCTGTAAATCGGCTGTGGGGGCAGGCCCGAGGTTAGTCTTCGGGCCATCGGGTTGCCCTGGGTTTTTGACATCGTTTACCGCGAGTAATTATGCTATGCCGTGGATTAACTATTCATTGATGTTAGGTGGGCTGATAATAACGAAATAATAAATGTGGGCTATACATTCAATTATGACTCCCTCCCCAAACAAACAACTCATCAACTGGTTTCCGCTGGGTTTTAGAGGGGCATTTACACAATCACATTGTCGGATGACTAATGACTTGTGTGCGATGACGAGTTGATGTTTGTCAGAGATCTACGGACCTTAACTATTCTATTAAAAAGTAGAGAATTGCTGTAGCGCATAATGGCAAAAACTAGGTGCTGCAGAGGTTTCGTCGCGGCCCGAACCGTATCTCTCTCTCGCTGACTCACAGCTATTATCCGTTCCCACTCTCATCTTTATACTCTCAATATATTTTGGTTTTTAATTTGTACTGCTGAAGAGTGCAGACGTCGGAGGGAGGAAAGAGGGCTTTGGGGGGGATATCAGGAACAGCAGGTGTGGTGTTATAGGCTTCCTCGTGTGGAATCACATTAAAGGCTGCGGTGAAATATCTCAGCCTTGACTACACTACGTTGTGTACATAATCACACAAAGCTAACCAACTTTCTGATACCATTTAGGATTACATTTTTCCAAAGCGACTTACAGGAAATACAGTAATCAGTCATTAAGGAGAAGGGCAGGGTTAGAAAGTGGATTCAGAAACTGCTCAATAAGTAGCAGGTAATTGGTAAGACAGTGGATACAGACACAGGCTATTAAGGAGCAGGTAGGGGTTAGACAGTGAATACAGAGACAGGTCATTAAGGAGCAGGTAGGGGTTAGACAGTGGATACAGACACAGGCTATTAAGGAGCAGGTAGGGGTTAGACAGTGAATACAGAGACAGGTCATTAAGGAGCAGGTAGGGGTTAGACAGTGAATACAGAGACAGGTCATTAAGGAGCAGCACGGGTTTAGACAGAGCATACAGAGACAGGTCATTATGGAGCAGGTAGGGGTTAGACAGTGAATACAGAGACAGGTCATTAAATAAGTAAGTAAGTAAGTTTTATTTATACAGCACATTTACACACAGCATACACTGACCAAAGTGCTGTACAATAAGATAAAAATAATAAAAATAATAATGATAATTAAAAATAACAATAATAATAATAATATTAAGGAGCAGGTAGGGGTTAGACAGTGAATACAGAGACAGGTCATTAAGGAGCAGGTAGGGGTTAGACAGTGAATACAGAGACAGGTCATTAAGGAGCAGCTAGGGGGTAGACAGTGAATACAGAGACAGGTCATTAAGGAGCAGGTAGGGGTTAGACAGTGAATACAGAGACAGGTCATTAAGGAGCAGCTCGGGGTTAGACAGTGAATTGAGACAGGTCATTAAGGAGCAGCTAGGGGGTAGACAGTGAATACAGAGACAGGTCATTAAGGAGCAGCTCGGGGTTAGACAGAGGATACAGAGACAGGTCATGATGGAGCAGCTAGGGGTTAGACAGAGGATACAGAGACAGGTCATTAAGGAGCAGCTAGGGGTTAGACAGTGAATGCAGAAACAGGCTATTCAGGAGCATCTAGGCCGTTAGGGCAAGGAGACGTGCGTGTAGGCATTCTTGTTCATCAGGTTTGACGTGAGAAAATAATTTTGTTTTCACATGCGGGTAGGCCGGGTGAGAAGGGCTAGATTAGCTTTCGTTAGCCTAAGTTTTGTAGATAAATGTTGATATTTTTCTCTTTGATGCGCTCGCGTGCTCTCCCTCCCCAGTAATTGAAGGGACTCTGTTAGCAATGGCACTCTCATCATGATAACGCAGACTTCTTTTTATTGCACACATTTTTTTATTACGATTATTATTACTTATTATTATTTTTTTTTACCAATCATTTTGTTTGGCATGGCGGGCTGCCAGGCCTTAACAATTATAGGGGAAACACTGATGCCATAAGAGAATCATCCAAAAAAACTAAGGGTGGGCCCTTTTCTCTTCTCTTCAAGAAAAATTAAGTGCTTTGTTAACCCTAGACAAACTCTGACTTAGCAGACATTGAGCGTTCGAGCAAAATAATTCCTTCTCCACAGTTCCACAAATGCTCTAAATAAGTCAGAACGATGATATAATGAAGGCCTTTCATTGCATGTTATTTGTTAGCAGCTTTAAGTTAAAGCCAAATATATTGCCGCCAGAGATAGTTAAGGTGTGGAGGGCACAAGAGGGCAAAGAAGAACAAGAAAATGTACATCATGAGAGTGTATTTTAATTGCTCATTTATATTCAAGGCTCATGGTATAGGAATCAGACAGTAGTTCTGGACCACTGAATATTCAATCACTCTTTGTAGCCTAATTATACTGTCTCTTTATATACTTCGGAGGCTTCACGCAGTGACTCAATGCACAGAGGAACAAAAAAATAAGAAAATTGATTTGCTGCTTTGATGCCACCGTATTGTGTGCACAAGTGTCTGCATAAAATAAAGGGAAATGTTATTCCTTTATTCCTCTTTATATGATAATTTAGGCCAGCTACATCTCGTCGCCTGCAAGTCCTCGCCTCAGCATTATGATTGCAAGGAATCTATTCTTAGCTGCGATGAAATTAATGAAACACACACACAGTGCAGCTTGGTAATGAAAAAAATAACTAAAACCCGAAGCAGTGTTGGAGGATGTGGAATATTTAAAAATGCCCCAGGCAGATTATTTTCCCCCCGACTGGAACAGAAACCCTCTGCCATTAGCCAGGAAGCTCAAACCCGTGGATGTGTGTATGTTGCTTCCCACAACTTCTCTGATGTTCTAAGCATGCTTGGATGTACACGGCCTGTCCAGACACAGATAAATGCAAAAAGTACAATTTATGGACCTCAGTTTGGAGCGATACGAGTTGGACTGCAGTTGTTAGGGATATACACGAATGTACACGTTCACACACACACACACACACGCACGCACGCACGCACGCACGCACGCACGCACGCACGCACGCACGCACGCACGCACGCACGCACGCACGCACGCACGCACGCACGCACGCACGCACGCACGCACGCACGCACGCACGCACGCACGCACGCACGCACGCACGCACGCACGCACGCACGCACGCACGCACACACACACACACACACACACACACACACACACACACACACACACACACACACACACACACACACACACACACACACACACACACACACACACACACACACACACACACACACACGCATAGGGCCCCAAGGAATTGCGTTAGGCCACTAAAAGCAATTCATCCCGACTATTAGTCGACTGCAGTTATTTTTTCAGAGTTAAAACAGATCATATAACAGATCATATAAAGTCTTTCTTTGTCACACCCACACACTGCTTTTTACCATCGTACTAGTGGGATGTTGTACAATATGCTACATCCATTAGGGACATTTTGAAATGTGAGACATATCTGGTTTAATTGCATCTTAGTAGCCTGCTGTTTAGGGCAGCGTACTTTGTAATTCGCCTATTGCGCAGAAATATTGACAAAACCATGGGTCTATAGAGAGGACTGCTGTTGCTTAAAGGCTCCGCTTGACTGCGGCGTCTGCTCGGCCGGTATACACTTTTAGACACACGGGATATCTGTATATCAGATGAATATCTGTTGAACATCATATACCTTTCACACTTCTACTTCAAACTACAAAAGCTGCTATGGAGACGCGCAATTCTTTAACCAAACAACCCCTTTCAGTTTTTGATGTGGCGTTCCTGTCGGGTGGTCAAACGCAGAGGAACTCAACCTCTGTCACACAAGCCTAAGTCGGCTAAGAGCCCCGCTAGTAATTAGTCGACTATGATTGGTCAGCCTCAATGCATGCACAGGCATATACACACACACACACACACACACACACACACATGCACACAAACATACTCACACACACTCCCACCATACCTCCTTACATATACAAACGCACACACAACCACCAACCTACTCGCACAGACACTAACACACACCCTCACACCCCCTACATGTACACAGACACACTCCTCGTCACACTCACACACCCACACGCACCACACACACACAGAAAGTCACACACATACACCAAATCATTAACAAAATATGTATCTTTCCATATTGTAGATACTGATCTACATACTGTAGATACCATACTATGTGTGTTTATCTATACTATAACTTCCATGGCTGATTCTACTTGAGAAGAAACGCCATATGTGTGTCAGACTGAGGAAAGCAAAGCTCCCCTACAGCTACAAGCATGATTACCACAGCAGTGAGCAGCATGTTGCTATCAAACACATACACATATACACACAGGCCTGTAGACACATGCACAGTGACCCAAGACAGAGATATCATGGACTCTGCCATCTGGTCCATCTCACAGGTTGTTAATACAGTTCTCCTTATACGTCTTTAAATATGAGGTGGAGAGGCAGGGGAACTGGGCATGTACTAAACCATAGGAATCAGGTGTAGCCTTATAGAATGTGCAGATGTACAGAAACAAAAACAGACGCATGCACATGCACATGCTCACACACACACACACACACACACACACACACACACACACACACACACACACACACACACACACACACACACACACACACACACACACACACACACACACACACACACACACACACACACAGACTAATGGCTTCATTCATCTCCCTAGATGCCTCGAAGCATTATCTAACAGAAGCGTCCACCCAAAGATTGATATCAAAGCAGAGGGTGCAAAAAAACGTACAAAAAACAAAGCCATTGTGGCTGGAAACAAAACAAAACTGTATTATTGGCACATGGTAATTATATTTAAATCATGCAAATGAGTTGGATTTTGGTAGTTAGGAGGCTGTTGGGGTGTGTAATTGAAAAAGTGAAAAGATTGAATGCATTAAACCGGCTGTTAATCACAGGCCCATGTATGCCCCCCCCCAACCTCCCATCTCCTCCCCCTAACTCACCTCCCTTCCTCTTCCCGATCACTGCCTCAATCTGTACCCCAACCCACTGGTTTTATCTTAATTAACTGCAGAATCCATCCAGGTTTGTTACAGTGCCAATCTCCTTATTTTGTCTACTAACCCCCAATACCCCCCCCCCCCCCCCCACACACACACACACACACATGTGTACAGTCCGTAACACACACACACACACACACACACATACCAAGACACACTTCTCAGCTGGCACACAGGGTTTAATCTGTTTTCGCCTCATCCCGTAATAAATGTTTGTGCGCTCCCTGGTGCTATCGACCGGGAGAGCTGATGGAAGGATGGGATGTTGTGAGGCTGTGTCTGAAACGCATCATCTGCTTCATGTCCGCCTTCTTCATATGCAGTCTGTTGTAATGCGTGTGCGTGCGCACTTGTGTGTATATGTGCGTTTGTGTGTGTGTGTGGGTGTGTCTGGTGTTCTCCAGTCCAAACACTTAATAGTAAGTTAAACTCTCCTGAGAACCCCCCCCCACACCCCTCACGCTGTGTCCACACACACACACACACACACACACACACACACACACACACACACACACACACACACACACACACACACACACACACACACACACACACACACACACACACACACACACACACACACACACGCGCACACGCACACAAACACACACACACGCAAACACACACAGTTTAATACTTTTATTTGGATTGTAACAAGTGGGGAGGTACAAACGATCCAAACATTAATGGAAGTATTGGATTCAGCAGGTTTGATCAAACAGAGAATGCCTTATGCTAAACAACTATTTTCATCATGGATAGACATTGCATCTTCCTCTCCAGGATGCTAAACTGCCTACACACACACACACACACACACACACACACACACACACACACACACACACACACACACACACACACACACACACGCGCGCACGCACACACACACACACACACACACACACACACACACACACACACACACACACACACACACACACACACACACACACACACACACACTGGTACACACACACACACACACAGACACACACAGACACACACACACACACACACACACACACACACACACACACACACACACACACACATACACACATACATATACACAGGCAAACACAAACAGATGCAGGTACACAGAAACACACACCCACACACACCCACACACGCAAACAGACACAGGTATACACAAACACACAAGCATACACACAAAGAGACACACACAGGCAAACAGAAACACCCAAACAGAGGCATACACACACACACACACACACACACACACACACACACACACACACACACACACACACACACACACACACACACACACACACACACACACACACACACACACACACACACACACACACACAAAGGCAAAAAGACACACTCACACACAGGCTCACACACTCAAACAGAAAGACTGAGAGAGAATGAGCCGTCCAGAGACAGAGGGAGGAACACTTCGTCATTTTAACACCGGGCGTAAGTGATGCGAGTTGAAACTAACCTCCATCCTCCAAGCAGCACAGTAATTAAACCCTACTTTAAAGTTTCCAATGCACAGCAGTACAAGAGTCAGCTGTTTTTCTTTTGTACTACCTGCTTTATGACTGTAATAGTTTTTTACTTCAGAACGTTTTCCCTCGATTTCTATTGCCTTTATTATCCCATTGCTATCAAGACCACTGAATTTATGCCCCCTCCCCCCCATCCGTGACCATCAGCATTGCTGGGTTGCCGTAGGGACGGAGGAGATTGATGTGCTTATTAGGATGATACTGTCTGCTGGCTAACTGTCTTTTCCCTCCCAGTCTCAACGAGTCCCGTCGGATGTAAACTTACTTTACTACATAAGTTTATCGCCACAAATAAAGATACAGAACGGAAACATAAAAAAAGGGAGTCTTATTAAAATTACACGGAAAGTTGTGCCATTATTGTCGAGCCCTGTGGTCCTCCCACACATAGTCATTCAGAGGTCATCCTGTCTTTCTACACTAGTGGATTTGTTGTAAAAAACTGAGGAGGTAGTACAACTCAAAGTTTGCACCCAAAGTTGGCAACCAAAGTGTATGTTACGTTGTTGCTTTTCAAGGTACTTGTTAACCAACGGAGCGAGACCAGTTTGATGTTGTTGATGTTAAGTACAGGTAACTATAAACCGTGATAGATAAATGTTGCATGCATGACACACAATGTAACGATGGATTCAAATGGATACACTAACAGCTATTAACTAAACTCGAAAGATTAGTTAATCAATAGTTTGACAGAAAAAGTATACATTATAGTAATGTTAAATCAATTCTGAAACAAACTTTCATGAATGGAAATGATATTGTTGATTATAAAAGATGTACTTTCTAACTGCTCACCTGCCTCCCAAAATAATTTATATTTTTGCTCTGGTAACATGCAATGGAAATGTACCATTACTTCTACAGGCTAATTTATGAATTAATAGACCAAAACCGATGATTGATGATATACACGATATCTAAAGACAGCTATTACTGATCCTACTCTGCATCAACATATATAGACTATATCTAAAGACAGCTATATTACTAGGAATACCCTGCATTAACATATGGTTAGCCTCATAGCATAATTTCCGAAAGTCAAATGACATGACTTAGGCAGATAGTGATTATGGAATGAAAAAAGCCCTCTGATTGGCTTAGGATACAGCCAATGAGGCACAGTGAATCAGCAGCATTAGGAGAGTAGAGTTAGGTTAGATATCACAATATGGCCAACTATGACTTTTATGCTATGAGGCAATTATGCTATGAGGCTAACGATATATAAACCATGTCTAAAGACAGACATCTAGTTTAGCGGAGGTTGAAGAATTATTATTCAGATTGCCATTCGATTCCTTTAGGGTTAAGAAGTTGAACCACTTTTCTTGCTATCAGCAATACAGCTGCTGCTGCCATTAAATTATTTACCAATGTGTAACGTTCAATATCATCCTAGCTGGCGTACCTTTAGCAAACGCTATATTTAGCGATGACATTTTGATCCCAGTAAATTCAACCCCGAAGGCATCCTGTCGTCAGCGGTCAAAAGGCGTGCTTTTATGCTTTCAACATGTGGATGGTTTTCAATGAAGAGCGGCCAGTTTTTTGGCGTGTGATAGCAGAGCGGTCTATGGGGTCATGATATGATAGAAGAGGCCAGAGAGGGAGAGAGACCAGATACACACACACACACACACACACACACACACACACACACACACACACACACACACACACACACACACACACACACACACACACACACACACACACACACACACACACACACACACACACACACACACACACACACACACACACACACACGCGCACGCACGTACGCACACATGTACACACATGTGCACATACACCAACACACACACACAAATAGGAAATCAGTGAACGCCACAACGTTCTCACAGATGTAAAATACAAAAATAAACCACTTATCCTATTCATAGACTTTAATCATGAGTCATCATCTTTTAACGAAACAAAAAGTCTGTCTGTGTATTTTTTTCAATTATAATGAGTTCCACCTGCTCCATCCATGTTTGTGCATCAAGAGTGGTTGGCTGTTGCACCTCCAGTCCACGGGAAAAAGGACTGAATCTGCCTGTCAGGTGCTGATGAAACAATGTGCTTATGGTCCGTTTGTTCTCGTGTTTGAAATAACACAGTGTAATGCTCATCTGACCAGGTGTGAGCTGCTCTTTCGTCCACCTCTCTCGTCCTTACTCATCATCCTCCTTATTCCCGCCTGCCGTCCCTTTATAAGACGTCCTCTCCAAAAATGTTTCTCATGGGATTATTCCTTTGTGTGTGTGTGTGTGTGTGTGTGTGTGTGTGTGTGTGTGTGTGTGTGTGTGTGTGTGTGTGTGTGTGTGTGTATGTGCGTGCAGTCTGAGCTTAAATAAAAACTAATGTTGGTAATTAGCACTGCAGCAGGATCGCTCCAGGGCACTACGGCTGTGGGTGCAGCTGTATGGCTTTACATTCAATGGCATTGTGTGTGTGTGTGTGTGTGTGTGTGCGTATTGGTGTGTGTAGCTGTGTTCTCTCTTTTTTTCGAGTGTATGTGGCCGCCTTCTCGAGTCTGAGTCTGCCTAGGGACGTGCGTATTCATTGTTCATGGTGTATGTGGGTGAATGAGATGAATTTGGATCATCTGTCTGTGTGACAGGGTGAAAGGATGTCGAATGCAAGCGAAAAGGGATGATGAGACTGAGAGGGAGAGAGAGATAGAGAGAGAGGATGACGAGGAGAGGACCAGGAAGGCATGACTCGAGGGAGGAAGGCAGAGGAGATAGACAACCTGTTTGCAGGTTCTGAATTACATTTCCCGAGCACAGCTTGTGCAATGACTGATGAATGGGGTGAGATGGGGTTCGTAACAGTGGAGTTGAGAATAAGAACCGAGCTTTCACATTTAAGATATAGATTATTAAATATACATTTACCAATTTGTGCTTTTTGGTTTGTTGGAAAATACAATCAAAATACATACAAGAGCAATTATATTTATATGCCGGTACATCAAATTTTCTGGTGACTTAATTAAAATCATGAGTGACTGCATTTGTGCTAAACCTGTTCACTATTTCAGAGAAGGGAATCACTGGTTTCTTTGTATGTTTCACAGTAGTGTGGGTCCTTCTCTCTGTTTGTGTGTGTGCGCAACAGCGCATGTGTGTTTGTGTTTGTGTGTGGGCGTGTTTTTCTATAGAACTACACATTACACATACGGTACCCAGTACCCATACATGAATACTTTAGATTATACAATATGTGGAGTGAATTGCTTAAAACATTCATGCACACACACACACACACACACACACACACACACACACACACACACACACACACACACACACACACACACACACACACACACACACACACACACACACACACACACACTCCCTCAATCACTCATAACCCCCTCCACAAACACAAACACACACACATATACACACACACAAAAACTCACACAAACACACACACATATGTAAGTCTCCATGGTGACCTTTAAAAGTCAGGAGTTACTGCATAAGCACAGGGAACTTTCCACCATAGTTCAACCTTGATTTAAAGCCAGACAAAGCTCATGAATTGTGTTTCTTTTGAGATCCTTTGCTCATTTATTTGAAACTCTTTAGGGATGTAGAAGAAAAAGGTTTGTTATTGAGAGAATCTATATTTATTTAGATGTTTTCGGTACACAAAGCTGTCCTCGATTCCATTCATTGATTAAAATGCAAATCAGCTTTATTTACTTTTTATGATAAAACGCAAACGTATATACTGCCGCCGAGACCCTGAGGAAAGACAAAGAGACAACAATATGGCAGCACGGCCACCTGAGTGCTGCTTCCTTTAAAGGGGCTGCTGTTCAGGGCTGCGGCGGTCCCTTGCGCGCCAGCACTTCCGAGTTCTCTGGCTTGGGTTTTTGTCATTCCGACTATAGCTACTGCATGACAATGAGCCGTCGCCACGCCGACCTTTTATGGCCCTGACAGCGCTGGCAACGCGTGACCATGTAAATACAAAGAGGCCCGCAGCGGCCCGGCCCGATCCGGAGCCAAGCGCTGGGTAGCGAGGCGTGTTGCCCGGCGCAATGCTAATTAGCCACTTAGCCAGGTACTTTGTTCAGAGCTTAACTAGCTAGCCTCCGCCAGCCTTCAATAAACGTGTCAATATTAAATCACCAGCAATTAGTAAAAGGTAAATGATATCCCACTTACGTTTTGATGGTCGAACTCCCCTCCCTCCCACACCACGCCTGGCTAGCGACCAGTGCTACGGCTACAATCAGTACCGCTTGCACGCCTTTGTTCTGACAGGGCCAGGCCTCGAACCCGTCGGATCGGTCGAGGGGGCCGTGCACTTTGGGTCAGATCGATGCACAGTAACATAAACAGGTATTGGGGAAGGGTCGTTACCTTCAGTGATAATGTGTTTAGGGTTTGTTTGAGTTTTGCTCTGAGATGGTACGAGGCGGCGTGGTGCTTACCGCTGTTACCCAGACACGCAAACAGGGATGTGCAGGAGATTAGATCGGTTTTGCATATGTAAATGAACTTGATTGTCGGTAGTCGGACTCGGTACGTCAATGAATTCATGAATTAATACAATATTATTGTGTGAATGAATTGGTAATGTTTGAAAAGGAAATAAGGGATGGATAGTTAGTTACCCTTTTTACAAATTACCTTTTATTTCCCAGATATATCAGTTTTATCTCGCACCGATTATTTTAATTCTAATCAATTTTCTCATTCTGAAATGATTCTCCTGTTATCCCGTTAGTCGGGTACTTTTGCCACGATATTTTCTGCTCCCGACATCCTGCGTCTTTTTTCATGTAATCAATAAGAGCTGAGAGGCCAGCAATCAAAGCCCAAGTTCATAAAATACTTAAAAAATAAAGTAGAATTAGACATTAATTGGGCCAGATCTGTATTTTGCTCGAGCTGTTTCACAGTAAACAACAGGCACCGGGCTAGCCTGCGGGCAAAGCAGGGCTTTATTACATACTTGCCTTTAATTGGTCGACACTTGATTAGAGAAAACCTGAATCTGTGGGTTATTGTGCTCCGGTGGCTCTGGCACGGTGTGGAAAATCATAGCAGTAGGAGTATTGACAGATTGAACATTCAAGTACGTATAATGGTTGAAATTAGTCTAGCAAACACTAGTCTCCCAAATCCAACTTTAGATTGACACTGTGAAATCTGTTGGCAGATGAGCTCAAATCTGGTGCATTTCACTATCTTTCACTTCAAATTTGTTTCTTACCGATCATATTGGAGGTGCGTAATGGTCTTTTTAAAGGGACTACATACTCAGCCAGCACTAGTTAAATAAAAAAAATGTCTTTGAAGGTTTCAAATCATCACCGTGTAGACTGGCCCCTGTAGAAAAACACCTATACGCCTCCTCCATTGGCATGAATGAGTTTCTCTGCATTAGAATATCTCCCTCAACGAAACAGGAAACAAGGCTCACTCTGCCCCTTTCAGTTCTTGGTTTCCAGCCAAGTCTGTGTCGACTCCTCCTGAACATCGGCTGTAATTCACTGGGACTGCTGGGGCCGAGGTTAGGTGAATACCACCTTTATCTTTTATGTTTGGGAAAACTTAGTCCAACTGTTCAGAAGTCTCTCAGCCACAGAGTGTACTGGATGTGGAAATATGTGCAATCTACACAATCGAAAAACCATAAAGTAGCTTTTAGTCGATTATTGATGATTTAATCAATATCAATATCAATACTCATATTGTCTGAAGTGGAGAACAACAGACAGACAGACAGACAGTTAGAATGGAAGAAGGGTTGAGGGGATGACACCATGATGCCAACCTGTGCTCATGTGCTTCATACTAGGAAACGGTACAATTCCGACCAGAGGGGATACGATAATACCCCTTTGCCTATTCTATGGATAAAGGTTACATTCCATTACATTACGAAATTCATTTTGTTCTGGGTTACATACACCTTGCAGCAGGATCATGCTTTATTGGATTTCATTTTGGTCCTGTGAACTGGCTCATTCCTTCTCTCCTTTACCCTTTGTTGAGCACATTTTTCTCATATGTCTGCTGGGGATTTTCTTGTCTTGTCACAGAGAACATTTCAGGTCCACTTGTATTGCTCTGGGATGTTCTTTGTATAACTTGACATATATATAACTGAACCATGGGGTCAAAGCCCTTTAAAACCACTCAGAGATCTAGTCCCATCACTCCCTTAAGAATGTTAGTCAATATATTACACTTAAATAATAATGTGTTTTATATCTGGTTGGGCTTATCATAATTGAGTAGGGTTCGTGTCGAGCTGAGGTTTGGTGACTATTTGGAGAATATCAGTCATATCAGATGCAGAGTGGTATTAAAGGTGTTAAGAAGTGGTCGGCATTATGGTCTTTCCAAACAGGCAATTTTTTTTGTAAAAACACATTTGGCAATTGGACCAATCAAGTAGAGTTGACAGACGAGTCAGAAATAGCAGAGATAAATCTAGCTGGCAAAGTCATGGTTTTCTTTTAATTGCAAAATACATGCCATATGTTTCTAGAAAAGGTGATTCTTTGTGGATGGTAATTGGCAGGCTTTCTGGGACTACAGGACTTTATATTGAGCTATTCTCAATTGTCCATCTGTGATTTTGTTCTGCCCATGTTTCCCATTTCCACCTCAGCATAAAAAGGCACAGTGTTCATTTCATCGTAATTATGTAATATCAGGATGCATAATTGTTCCTTACATTCAGGACCCGTTTACACGAGGACGCTTGCGGGTGAAAACGCCAAAATATTTTATCGGAAGTGCCTTTCGTTTAGACGGTGACGGCGTTTTTAGGGCATGAAAACGCATACATCTGAAACCACCCTCCAGAGTGGAAAAGTTAAATACGCTCCGCCGTAGCGTTTCCGTCTACACTGCCAAGACGCAAAACACTGCTCAGATCTGCTCACGTCGCGTACGCGTTTACGTCACATACATGTGCCAGTACAAGGAAATAAACAAACATGTCAGATTATTTCCATGCCTCGGACCTTCAAGCTGCTCTGGCAGCTCTAACAAGCGTACAGGAGTCTTTTCACGAAATGTACAGGATATGTACAGATAGTGTTACTGAACAGAGAAGGATCTTTTTGGTTTTTGCGGCACGGATAAGAGAAGAAGGAAGATTCTACGCATGCGCTCAGACATGGCGGTGTTGTGTGATAGGGTGTATTCGAAACCGCGTACTTGCTTACTACTCCTACTAACTATGACGTCAAATTGAGTAAGCGAGAACTTAGTAAGCGAGTTTAGGTAAGCGAGTAGTATCCGAATGTCTTCTACTTCCGGAAAGATTTTGAGTAAGCATCGCTAGCTTACTAGACGTACTAAACTGCCCCAGAATGCACTGCGTCTATTCAAAAGAACAGTGGAAGCAATGGCGCTAAACGGGGAGCCGCAGCAGCAGTGCTTTTAATAATTGTTTAAAGGCACCCAGTGCAACTTTATGTAAACATTCAATGAAAAATAAACATTCAATTTCTAGTCTTTTTTACATGTAGTAAGTTTCAATAACTCCATACCATTACATATCGACATTCAAGGAGCAAAGATGAGACGTCGTTGTGTGGTGAGAACTGATAGAAAATCGTAAACAACAACAATCGCCGGTGGGGAGAAGCCATTTTTCCATTGACTGGAAGCCTGCTTTATTTATTGTAGGTTACAAAAAATAAAGAAAATGGCGGCATT
>NC_082385.1:7193178-7213178 GCF_031168955.1 Gadus macrocephalus | reverse complement strand
TCATGTTTAATGGGGCCTACCTGTGGTTTGGGAGAAACCACCACAAACAACTCAATTCCACTTTTTCTATTTTTGCATATTTTTTGATATGTATGATTTATAATTACTTGCTCTGCAATCATTCCAGCTGAGAAAAAGATCAGTATGCAAGGAAACCATCTGTTCTTTGTTTAGTAAGATAGTAACATTCCACTGTGCAAGTGTGTGTATGTATGCGTACGTACGCGTGTTTGTGTGTGTGTGTGTGTGTGTGTGTGTTTGTGCGCATGTATGGTCTTGTGCACACTAGAAGCATGAAACATTGGAAAAACCTGCAGCTGCAAAGTGAATGTGTGTATTTGATACTTGTTATGAAAAATAAACATAAAATGAAATAAACCAATATGTGTACATCAGAATGCATTATGGGATTTATATTGCCACACTTGAGAGAGATTTGTGGTAATGGTAACCTAACCCTAACCCTAATCCTAAATAAACATAAATAAACCTTAACCTAGGCTAATGAAACGCGTCTCCAATGAGAAACACTGTGGAAGTTTTAAACACAGCAATGTCACCCTAAAATGAAAAAAAATAATTAACACCATTTCTAACATAACATTCTTATGCTCCTAAACGAGAGGAGAAATCATTGTGGTGTGAAATCACGATGCACTAGCCCTATAGACCTATCAGTTCAAAATTTACCATCTATTTAAATCCTGCGTCTTCTACTGGTAAACGCTATAAACAACCCCAAGCCATTAGTGATTCCCTTGCGTCGATCTGACTTGGTTGAACAGTGTGGGCCGAAGGCTACAGGCAGCGTATGGTGAGTGAGTCGTTGTTTGGGTTAAGCCCTCGCCAGCCTTCACTTATCCTAGCGCCGGCCAATCATATTTAAACGCACATTATGCCATCAACCGTTTCACGTGTTCTGTATGAGTAATGCGTAGTCGTGGACGGTCGCTGATTTATGTCCCTTTTTTTGCAGTTGGGTCATTTGCCTACACAGAATCCTAATGTTCCCCCGGACATTAACGCGACAAAGAGGATCGACAGCTGCTCGCCCTCTCTCAGCTCCACGTTTCCTACCTTTACGGTCTCATTCTGACCAGCCATCACTCAACTCACTCACGCCATCACTGATGTTATCGATAGCCCTCATTGCTAAAACCTACCAGCTGGAGCATGTAATGAAGTATGGTAAAAATCCCACCACTACAAAGTACGACTGCTTCATATGATACGTCTGTGGATCCAAAATGTTCTAAATTCAGGTGTCTTTTTTTTCTTCCTCCCCTTTTACCGTATTTCAATCTGCGCCGTGCCATGCTCGTCTGCGCACCAGTCCGTGCGTGTCATCCCGTACGTTACCCTTTTTTCAATAGGAACCGTTACAGCCCCAGTAGCATCTTAATTACAAGGCACCAGAACTGCCATATGCTGGGGGGGACGTGGATGCTATCGATGCTGCTTAGTGTACCTGTTAGGAAAGATAAGAGGCAGATAACCGCGTGCCAGGTGGTGATGGTTCTCTAAAAGAAAATGCTGAGTATGCAAATTCAAAGTTCCCAGTGAAAAAGATCAATTTCGTTTCATTTATCCCTGGAATGTCACACATCTTTTGCTTTATATACATATACAACTTTTCATGTTTCATTCGTGACAAAGTGAGTCATTGCTGAATGAATATGTTGCCAAGCGATGGAAGGCGAGGTGTGCCATGCTTTAGTCCGACCTGATTAACCTCTGACCCCTGATGGGCTATTGATGTCGACAAGTCGAAGATCTCCCAGCTTTCTTGCGGCATTTCTCGAAGGCACACCCCCTATTTGTCTTCATCTTTCGAAAATTTGTACCACTAGGTCATTTTAATGTTGAATTTAAATGCTCTTACACACTTGATTACATCGCTACTTTCTTCCGGTCACCAATTTATGCATTGCATGGTCTTGCTGTGCGTGCAATACAATGTGAAGTTGTGTTGTTTGTTTTTAGGCTGGTTTGCTAAAGCGGCTAATGTAGCAATCAATAAACAATGACTAGCAAATTTCATGCAACAATCACAAAGATGAACAGGAACACTATGAATGCTCCGAGACCGGAAGTGACGTCAAACGTGCAACTCGGAAGGCTGGCGTCCGAGGATTCAGGAACACAACATAAGGCCCAGTTGAGATTGCCTAGTGTGAGCACAGGGCCAGCGCACAGCCGGGGGGCAGGGGGGGCACACACTTATCTTCCCTCACCATGTGAGGGAAGATAAGTGTGCTTAAGTCTCCTTTCTACCCAAAGGCCAGCTTCATATTCTGTTCCCAAGCTTCGCCTTAGCATCTTATTCTCGTGTGGTAAAATTCTCTTTTGAATGCGCCCCTGACTCTTGAGGTGACAATAATGAGGCAAATAGAGACTTGGCGGTGTCACGTTTCCATCGAGACGACGTATATGTTTCTATAGAAACTGCATAGACACAACCTGATGTTAGTTGTGCGCACATCTCGAGCGGTTCTGTGTGTTCTTGGGAAAGTCATGGGTTTGGTTCAGAGATTTTAATGTTTTATTTTGTCTCAAGTCCTTGATATCCCTTGCAAAATGCCTGGAACTACACATTCACTTTAGACCGGTCGCTAACCGTTAAATCCACCAGGGTAATGAAGGATGTTCGGCCCGTAATATTATCTTACATCAATGATTTGTAATCGTAATAATTAAAACTGTGCATAATCGCCTCTGTGTCCTTTGATAAATATTTGGAGTTCAACAAATCAGCATTGTGAGGTTGTTAATAGCTTAGCTTAATATCCGACCGCTTTACGAAAAACCTCCTTCTATGAAGTTCCACTGAAACTACCCGTCTTGACCAAAGACAGCTTTTCTTCCGATAAAACACAGCCTGACATTTATAGCCAGCCTTTAAAGTGCCTGAGATTCCAAACCCCCTTTTCCATTGTTCTGGGAAAGGTGCCCCTGTTTGAAGACACTTCTATTGATGGTGACTTTAAGGGTTCACGCACATAGTCCGTTCTCCCAGAAGAGACAGCTTAATATGAGAATACGCTGGAGAAAAGCAAATGCCATGCACCGTATTATCTCAAGAACGGGCAAATGTCTTGAAACATTTTGTCAAATGCCAGCAAAAACAAGAGTCATCTTTCATCATTTGTTACTCGAACAAGTTATATTAATCTATATAAATTGATAAAAGCCTTGACACATAATGATACAATATTGCAGTAGCAGAAGATGCAAAAACATGAAAAATAATAATAATCCACAGGCGAGACATGCACTTCTTTAAATGTTGTTTCAAAATGCTTATACCTCCATCTGAATTATACGTTGTATTTCATTATGCATGTTACTTCCCCCCTGCAATTTTGTCTTTAAGGTCGTTTTCAGAAAATAAAAACAGCAGCGAATGGACACATTTGTCCATTAAGTAGTTGCCCTCTTTGTATGAATCCCATAGATTACAGGTAAAAACATTAAGATTCCCACAAAACCGCAAAGTTAATCTCCATATTTAAGAATAAGTGCTTTCATAGCTCGAATAGGGGATCGAAAATAGTTTCAAATATCTTTTAAACTTTTCATACTTTTTTTGTACAAAATAAATACAGCCTGTTGCCCTACTGCATACATGTGACTGTCTCTTTGCCTTTATACATAGAGTCTTGCCTTTTCAATTCATGCTCAGGTTGTTTACTCCATCTCATCATTTATATGCGATTCCCATTGAAAATGAATGCAACACATTTTCATCCAGAGTCACTGAGACCTCTTGGCTCCATCTCACACACCATCAATACATCTCAGTGGATTGGAACATCTAACATCGTGTGTGTGTGTGTGTGTGTGTGTGTGTGTGTGTGTGTGTGTGTGTGTGTGTGTGTGTGTGTGTGTGTGTGTGTGTGTGTGTGTCTGCTTGCGTCCGTGTGTGTGTGTGTGTGTAGGTGTGTGTGTGTGCAGTGATCTGGACGGTCCAGCTCCTTTCATCCATGTGTGATCTGAGTCCTGAGCGTCCTCTGGGTGCTCAGGGGTCTGGCAGCACCCTGAGCGCCGTCACGAAGATAAGAGAGACAGCCAGAGGATTTAGCATGGCTTCCTCCCCCTCATCACAAATCATTCAGTTTTTCATTTGCCGAAACGCCCCTCCCACACGAGATTTACAATCTCTCCGAAAATATTAAAACCGAAGGTCGACACGCCGTCATAAATCTCAGGCTTTGCCTCGATATTTTCTAGATTTCATACAGGCGTCGTTGTAAAGGGACATCGTCCAAATCTGATGTTATTAAAATTTCCGACTCATGCTTTTTCAGGACACATTGAGTTATCCAAACCTTCAGTCTGCCTGTAAACACGGTATCAAATTCACCCCGGGATTGTAAGACAGGCAGATCCTATTAACTGGACTGCAAGTGTGCCTTGACACCAGACAAACATCTAAGTGGATCTAGTCGTGGGAAATATATTGTCAGAGCCTATAATGCTGAGACCCTGATATTTGTGAGTGTGTGTATCTGTGTGTGTGCTTTTAATAAAAAAAAAAACTACCACCATCAGTAACACTACCATCCATCAATCTAAGGAAATATTTGTTTTCTCTCAACAGAAGACAAAACTATCTAGGGGCAGCATCACCTTTCTGAGATGTCTTTAAAAAAGGCATTATTTCACCAGTATTTCAGTATCACCAGTTGTCATGGCTATTCCTTTATGCTGTACAGCCAGTCTACTTCGACTGCTGCTCTCCTCTCTCCATCGCTCCCAGACTGGAGTTTCAGAGGGTTGTTGAGGTCACCTCTGTCCACCTTCAACCAATCAGCCCGCGCCGTCTCGATCAACTGTCGTCGTCTCCCCCTCCCCCCCGCCACTCCAGCGTGGAATAGTCAAGACAGGAAATCAATGGCGTCTATCTTGGGATATGCTGGATAGCAGCATATCTGCCACTAAAGTGGAGAACATTGTGATTCTGGAGAATGATGAACAGGATGTTTTTTGTGCTTTGCTCTAGATATAGGGTGAGGAGCATCTGGTTTATTTCTGCTGCCAGTGTCATCGTGGGTAAAGAGTGCTCTCTTAAGTAGCTCCCGGGAGTGAGAGGAAGGAAATTGGCTTTGTAATTACTGTGGGAGAGCATCAAGGAGAAAATCAGTAAGAAAAATATGTAAAAAAAATATTCACTATAAAAATTGGTAGGCAGTGATGAGACGGAAGGAAGGAAATGGCAGTGCACTTGTTGAAGAAGTATGGACAGCATAAGAGGAAGGTAGAGAGCATACTGAGTCAGCTTAGATAAACGGAAGAATAAGGTCAATGGGACCAGGCCGATGGCAAATGTTCTACATTGTACATTCACAGATAGAGCTGGTAATACTAATGTCTGGAGATTTAGAATTTCATGCAAATGTTATCTTAAATGAGAAGTGCCCTGTCCATGCTCCTGAATTATTCCATCTCATTTGAATGTATTTTTTTCTTTCACATTTTAGCAGCCGTTCGATTTTTCATATATAGCTTCCCTGTAAGCCTGCCTTAAATTCAGCTTGGGTAGACTAGATGATGGACTTAAAGTCGATTGCACGCTTCAAAACAATCCGTAAAAGTGAAGGCTTTATTCAGCCGTTCGTCCAAATCTGTTGTGATTTCTGAGATGTTCTTTATATTCTTAGAGTCCATGAGTAATCCCTGTCTTTACTCACTGTGCTGATAAGGATGGACCGAGTCTGGTAAAAGTACGATAAGAAAACCAAGCATGTAATCTGCTGTGTTTCAGTGGGGAGCAGCAGCAGGCTCATCCTGGACGGGCTGCAGAGATACGGCCCCATGCCCATCTACCTGCCGGTCAGCTACCACATCCACAACGCCGAGTCCGCCTTCTTCCTGCGGGAGGCCAATCAGGAGCTCATGAGGAACTCCAGCCTGCAGGGGCGCACCGAATCCTTCTTCATCCAGCGGGCCCGCCACATGCCCTATGTCAACGCCAGCTACGGCCCCCTCTCGACCCAGCGCAGCGTCCCGTTGGAGCTCTTGCAGACCTCCCCGGGACCCTTCTCCACCCCGTCCTCCCCTACCGAGTCGCCCGACATGTTCACCTACAACTGGAAGGTCAAAACCTACATCATCAGCGAGCGGATCCACCCCAGCTGGCCCAAGGTGCAGGTGCTGTTCTACATCGCGGGCCGCGACTGGGACGACTACAGCGCCATCCACCGGCTGCCCTGCGTCCGGATGTTCGCCTTCCACGAGACCCAGGAGGTGCGCGGGTCCTGCCGGCTAAAAGGGGAGCTGGGGATCTGCGTGGCGGAGTTGGAGCCGCTGGTCAGCTGGTTCAGCCCCCCTACCGTGAGGCCGGGCAGGCAGAGGCCCTCGGAGCAGGGCCAGGGGACCCCGGTGGAGCTGTACTACACGGTGCAGGCGTCCGACAGCGGAGACTGCAGCGCGGAGGACGCGCGCAAGGGAGGCCCCGCGGGGCCCTCTAGCGACCGGCAGCAGGGGCCGCTGGGGTATTTTGCGGGGCCCACGCCCATGCGCCGCATCGGGAGCGTTCGGCTGTTTCAGCCGCTGTCGGAGCTCAAGCTGGACAACAACTTTGTGGTGATGGTGCCGTCCAAGCCCATCCGACAGAGGGAGACGGTCTCGACGTTCTTGGCGCTGTCCACGCTGTCGGCGGTTCAGATCTTCACCCTGAGGTGAGTGGGCTTCCGTGTGGTGAAATACATTTACACTCTGCTTGTGTTCATGCCCGCCTATGTGCTTTCTGTGAGGGGAAACCATTGGTTGATCATATCATCATTCCCCATATGGGTCAATTCTCGAGGTAAGCTGTTGTTGGTCTGTGTTGTTGCCAATATCAACAGAGGAAAATTATTGTTTTTCTGATTAGTCGACATCAATACTGGAAATTGTCGCATTAAGGAGGCACACTTATGCGCTCAATTTCATCATTATATTTCTGTGAAGACGTGCTGGAACTGTGGTAAATCTAAACTTCCTTACATGAGCTGTAGGCATTCAGACCTGCACCTAGAGAATCAATCAGGATCAGTTATTGCGTACTTCTATAATGTTGTTTTTTATGAGGAAGCTTGGACACAAGAGATATAATAATAATGTTTCAAGAAACATAAGAAGCCAAAGAACCAAAACAAAACAATCTCTAATTACCATGATAGGAATTATCCCATCACCCACTCCATTAAATCGTCATTAAATTATTTGGTACAGACCCGCGAGATTCCTGGCCCCAATAATCTCTAAATGCATTCAAAGACTAGTAAATCACTTCCGAATCCATGCCAAAAATCAGCTAACAAGTCATTTATTAGTTAATGAAACAAAACTTTTTTGTTTAGTTTTGAATCAGATCGGTACGTCGCAATCGTACCAAATATACCTCGTAATGCCGCTTTAAAGCTAGTTTTGACTCTGCTAATGGTTTCGTCAAGCACAATGGAATTAGGTGGTAGGCTGCCAGCTTTGTATAGCGCTGTACCATTTCTCAAGGCCTCTAAATGGTTCATAGCAGCGACACAATGCAGCCAGAGAACAAAGAGGCCAAGCCGGAGTCATATCTTTCTCAATTTATATTTTTCTCATGAAGTCACAAACAGTTATTTTAGAAAATATTCTGGGATTAATTTATTGCTAACCCAATTACCATTAAAAAGAAGTTCATGGCTTTGGCTGTTTTAATACTACTATGATGTGCTGGCATCGTTCCTGAACAACGCCCAACCATCACAAGGTTGGGCGTTGGCCACTCACCCCCCCACCCCCCACTGGAAATCTGAGCTCCGCTTTCCCAAGAGGAAAACAGTTGAGACGCTTACATCCCTCCCGACTTCCTCTCTCATGCGAGATAGAAAGGAAACGGCGGGAACCAAGCTTTAAATGTTTAAAGGTTCTTATTCTTAGACAGTGCCAAACCACAGACCACACATATGGTTATAAATAGCTCTCGTGAAATGACCTTACTGCCCTATACCACCGTACCATCAGAATCCTCTGTCATCCATTCACATCAACACAACCTGCAAACAAATGTCGTCTGTAAAAAAAAGCAATCTTTAATGCCAGGGGTTTTCATGGGTGGATAAATGCCGTGACTGAACCGTATGAGGGCAAACAAAAAGCAAAGTTATCCCAAAAAAAAAAAAAACGGAATCCCTTCAGCAACAATAAAGAGACTGAAATATTAACACAGAATGTACTAGCACAGCTGGAATGCGGCTCTACAGCGTGCCCCATGCTATAGGCTTTGCTGGGAATCCACAGATGTATTTCTGACAGTGCACAGCTTTTGTTATGCTACAATCTCCACAAAGAGAAGAAAGAGTTATGTGAGGACATTATAGGTGTGACACCACTTGATGGGGACACATACGATAGCACAGGACACCAACCATGCCATTGATGACAATGAGATGTTGATAAAGTAGGTGATAGATCTGAAACAAGTCTTAACAACCTGATTTGGCCCCAATGGAACACAGCTTTTTCAATTTTTACAGATCAAGAAGATGCAAATGGGTGGATACGTGCATGCTATTATGCTTTTAAATAACAATTTATTAAAATACTTAGAAGGAGCTTTCTTAAAATACGTAATTAAAAGGCGAGTTAGAGGCTGCTGGTTCTTTTTAGCAGGTTCCTAAACACTTTTTGACTCTCTCAGAAGTTGCGCACAGTTGAAAAGTTAGTGCAAAGATAATCTTGCATTTTTCAGCCATGAAGACAATTCAAAGGGAACGTCGGTTGGCGTGTTTTTAAAGTAATTTGTAAAATAAGTATTTTTCATAAAGTTTTCTTAGATTTGCTTCTTTAGACATCTCTTTGATCAACAATCTCACTGACCCACTTTATAAGTTTTGGATAAGCTTGATCATTGCCAATCAGTTCCATTAATGTTAATGACTACTACCAAGCTGTTTATAAGTAGCTTTTTTATAATATGAATGCTTGTCTTGCTTTGAATTGTTTTAAATAATACTGACGGTAAGAAATAATTAACCGGTAATTGCTGTTTAATCTTTGCAAGCTAATTTACTTTTTTTAAATGACCTTCATACTAAGAGCAATATTGCCTCCATTTTGCATAATTGGCTTAATATCCACTTGCCCACCATGAAGTGTATGCACAACGTGAATTTCAAAAAGGTTCCTTTGTGTTGTTTGACCACTACCTGTCCTCCTTTCACTTGAACTGAGCATGCCAACAAAAAACATTCTTAAATGATTCATAGAATCAGCGGCCTGCGATTTTTTGTGTTTACATTCCTGGGAGGTATTTACTATGCACCTGTAAGTTGAGTTCCACAGCTACAGTGACCAATGTTCAACATAGCTTTAATGAAACTTCGAAATTCACTTTTCGATGGCGGGAAAGTGGATTTTACACCAAATATACAAAATGTTGAATTATTGCCTTAATCTCCGGTCCCAATTTAAAAATATCATAGCCTCAAACAACTTTACATTAAAAAATCAATTAAAGTCCAAAATGAGGCCGTTATCGATCATCTCCGGTCAGAATATTATCGACAGTACAGTACAAAGTGACTCCAAATTCGCTCCCAGGTTGTCTCATGCAAATGCCGATGTAAGCATCAGCTCATTTCCACCACGCTACTCCTAGTGCCCAGCGGGGGGGCGAAAACCATGAGAGATGAAACCCCTAGCTCAAAGTGGCGGGAGCTGGCAGTCAGTCAACCCCCGGTGAGCAGGAAACCTGCCAGCAAGCTTCATTGCTTTTCCTTTCACCCGGGCCCTGATGAACTCCTGTGAAGTATTTGCACTGCGTCTGTGTGTTTATCGCAATTCGTCAATGTAGTGAGTAAATGAGAACATTAAAGGGGAGGTGTTGTTTGTGTTTTTTTCTGTTGCTTTTAAGCCGCTTTGCACTGACGCACGTCCCACCAGCCTCACCAGCCCCCCCACCAGCACCGCCACATCGTTCAGAAGTTGTCTTTTTATGCTTTCCCTCAGGAGAGCGGGAACCTAAAATGCAAACGGAGGCATCTCCTCACGACGTGTGGTTTAAGTGCTGCTCGGCGCCCCCCCCCCCCCCACCCCCACCACCTGACGGTTCCAGCGCCAGTGCTTGATCTTGGGTTGTGTTTTGTTGTGGGCCACTTTAATCTTAGAGAAGTAAGAGAGGCCTTTTTTTTTGTGGGGTTTTGAAATTGTCTTAATAGCAAGCTTTTAACAGCAGTGTCCCAGTGTTGCCTGTGTTTTTTATTCTTGGATTTTTTGGCATTTGAGTCAGAACATCATGTTGTGTTGTTCTCAGTGCTAGGCTGTGTCACGTTTTATTTAGTTCGTTTCTTTGTTCTTTAGTTCTTTCTTTCTTTTTCTCCTCCCTCCCTAATTTCCTACCTTCCTTGAGTGCCTTTAAGGGATCCGCTGCGATATCCATAAATTGCCGATTTCCTTTTGTCTTAACCAGATCAGACGAGCTGTTTAATTCCAATACACTTGTTTTGCGTCCAGAAGGGAAGTTCTCTGGGTAAGCTTCTGCTTTCTATTCGCCCCTTCCATTGAGTTACTGTAGCCTAGCTCGTGTTCACGTGAGGGGAAAACACTTTTAATTACTTCCAAAGGTTACTGTGTAATGTTTCTGTTTGCTAGATTTCCCATATCCTCCTTTACAAGTAAAGTAAAAAGCGATGTTATGCTGCAATAGGCAACACCGCCTCTGGGAACACGACTCTGAACCGGTAGGTTTGGTGTTTGCGTGGACTCATAGCTCATCGCTGATAATGCCCTGATAGCTGAGGGTAAAGGAGAGTGACATTAATTATGTCGATTAGCCCTACGGCTAGCAAGGAGGTCCCAGAGGAGAGTCCGTGTGCTCCTCTCCTCCCTGAGGTTTGATGGCATATTAACACTAATTGATTGTATGATAGTCCCAAGTTAATTAGGTCTTATGTATGATCATCCTTCTGACAGCACAGCTGTTGCTTTTTAAGGCAATGCACAAACACCATTTGGAGAGACATCTTGGAAGGAATATAATGCGCACAGCGCCCTGTCTCGCAGTGCTCCTAGGAGCAATCACACTGACAAATGCATGCTGAAATATTAATATCCCCCCCCCCCCCCCAATTCAACGCACACGGACGCACAGAGACACACAACCAGACACACTGGCACACGCACACTCGCACGCGACACAAACATGAGTGGATACATTAACATGGTATTTACCGTCATAAAAGCCCCCGTGGAATCAATGAATCCCCCCCCCTCACTCCCTCAGTCGACATGGAGATGGAGATAGAGAGATAGAAGGTGAGAGAGAGAGAAGCAGGTGAGGGAGACAGAGAAAGAAGGCGAGAGAGAGAGAGAGAGAGAGAGAGAGAGAGAGAGAGAGAGAGAGAGAGAGAGAGAGAGAGAGAGAGAGAGAGAGAGAGAGAGAGAGAGAGAGAGAGAGAGAGAGAGAGAGAGAGAGAGAGAGAGAGAGAGAGTAACGAGTCGGAACGGCCTCTGCAGCTCCTTCTTCGTTCGACATATGAAAAGCCCCATTTCCTCCTGAACAGATAAACAGCCGTTTGAACAGCAAAATATGGGGGGTGGGGGGTGCTAAGAGTCTGACTCTGAACCAAACTGACATAAGATCATAGAGTCAGTCAGACCGAGAGACTCAGGTAATCAGACTGTCAAAGGATCAGGAAGACAGACTCAGAGATAGAGACGGACAGACCGTCAGACAGACAGTCAGACAGTCAGCGTGCGCTGTATGGATGCTGGCGTCCCAGAGGGAAGACCGCGGGGAGGGTTCAGCGGCAGGCTGTGGCAAACTACTGGATTACATGCATGGGTGGTGGTTTGATGTTGCTCTTTCATTCCTTGTTTTCCTCCTCCAGACTCCAGACTGCAGGTAGGCTGTTTAGTCTGGGCTCATTCTGATGCTGGCCACAGAGCACACTCAGAAAGCTCTGCAGTCTGCCTGCTTCATTATGGCACCTGGTTGCCTCCAAATACCAGCAGGAGAAGAAGGCTGGAATAACAATGGGTCCTTAGTGGAGTATTTGCCTTTTCTTGACTTTCTCTGGTCCATTTGTTGTTCCCTGGCAAAGGTCAACCCAGATGGACAGGTCGCTGCATCACCTTTTGATTTGTGGTTTCCCTGCCACCCACCTCTGAAACTATATCTGTCTTGTTCTTCTGTTATATGCCTTTGTCCTGCTCATGTCTGGTTTGTTTGTCTGTTTCACAAATAGACAGAGGAGTTGTCTATGCGCTGGTCTTTGACGACCTAAGAACTATTCATCATCTTGTCTTAGTTTCCTCAACAAACTCACAGACACACTTACACTTACACTTACACACACACCTACACACACACACACACACACACACACACACACACACACACACACACACACACACACACACACACACACACACACACACACACACACACACACACACACACACACACACACACACACACACACACACACACACACACACACACACACACACACACACACACACACACACACACACACACACACACACTTTCCCCCCGTGGGCCTGTTCAATAATGTTTACTTTGCAGGAGCACACCTTCCTTATGCCCTCATTAATAAGTAATTAGCAATTTGTGTGCTGGGTGGCCCCACAGGGCCACGGCTGTGTAGACTCCGGCTGGGTCTGGTGGCTCCGAACCCTCAAAGCAATCATCAGTCGCCTGCAGTGCATAATCTCAATTCCTGTCTTGTCTCTCCTCTCTTTTTGTTGACTTTCCGTTGCTCCATACATACAGGAGATGTGTGGATAGTGTCCATGGCCCAATGCAAAGCAGCAGAGGTCTCTTGACTCGTGAAGACAGAAAAAACAGAAAAAGATGGCTATTTTTCTTGTATTTGTTTCACTCTTTTCTCTAGAGCTTCTCTTCTTCTGTGACTCTGGCAGCAGCTTTCTGTGTCAGACTGTCTGCCTGGGGAGAGGCTTTCTGTCCCTGTGGGCTTTCTGCTGATCCAGCCCCCCCCCCCACCCTGTCTCTCTCTGTCTGCCGGAGAATCAGATGAGTGTCTCCTAGTGTTGTCAGTGACTCAAGGACCCTCAGTCAAGGGTCAGAAGTCTCCTCACTGGATCTCCCTTTCTCTGGATAACCCCTGTAGGAGAATGGCCCTGCACACGTGCCGAGGGAAGAGCGGGGAGAGAATAGATAGATATGATATACACAGCGTCTATTCTCCAGAGGACAGTATGGTGTGAGACACTCTGACTATAAGGCTACCTCCTGAAGCACTCATATGAACAGGAGCAGCATTACCAGTACCAAAGTGGAACTGAGACAAGAAAGGAAGTGAAGGTCAATGTACGTATTAGGGGTTTAATGCTGCACGCATTTGTATCGATCGGCATTGCAGGCTCCACGATGCGGTGTGCAGCCAAAGCATACAATTCAATTCATATTTAGTATGGCTGCAAAGTGCCTATTTTTATTCTATGTTTTCCTTTTTTATTAAAAAGTCAGGCATGAATCATCTACTTTTATCGATCAACAATTGCATACTTATTTTTTATTCATCTTCAAAATATTATTTAATATACTTTTATAGAGTAACAATTGCATACTTATTTTTTTATTCACTTTTTAGAATATTATTTGATATCGAAAGTTTACGGGGCAAAGACGCTAAAACCATCAACTCCAAACGTGAACCCTGGTCAAATGATTCTATCAATCACAAGTCCGGTTCAGAGTAGCCAAGGGACTTCAAACTTGGTAAGCACTTCCAGTACATCCTCCTAAGGTAATGTGTAACAGTTTGGTGTTGATAGTTCAAAAAACAACATCGCAGATTTCAATTAAAAAAACCTGAGTTAAGATCTTATATGAATGTACTTAAATCATTCACGCTTACAACGATTAAGTACCCCATAAAAATACTTGTAAAAATGTTGTTTAATTGCCATGTTTTTATCACAGACAGCAAAATCGATGCCAGAAACCAAACTTCTTAATATACACACCCCCCCACCAATCCCAGACCCCCGCACTATTTAATGATGATGATGAATTCGACTCATGAGGCTACGGCTCCGCTTCTCGGCGGCCCCATTGAGATGAATTACCATCACAGAGATTATCGATGATAAACCATTAGGACCTAATAGTCCTGAAGTAAGAGTGAGAGAGAGCGGGGAAGAGTTATGGAGAACTCGTTTTTTCAGCAGCTGATGAAACCCCTTTTACTTATGTAAAGTTATGGACGCCACAGAACTTCACTTTGATCTCGGGGAAGGCAACCCGCGCTCTGCAACTTCTGAATAACGTCTGGATGGGTGAAAGGTGGTCTCCGTAAAAGTAGATGGGACATGTCATTGGCTGTGGTGATGGTGGTGCCGGAGCCAAAACGCTCTGAATCGGGTGTGCTGTCATGCTAATCAAATTGCTTTTATTAGTCTCAGTTGAAGAAAGTTTGGAAACTCACTGTTCATACATATTTTAAAGGCAGAGAGAGAGAGTCAGAGGATGGGAGAGTCTTTGATTACTATTAGAAACCAGCCAAGTCAAAGGTGCCCGATCTTTGTCTTTAGGTGTACCACCGATTTTTGTCATTAAGAACTTTTTCAGACCACCTCATGCATTGTAAAGAATAGATAAGAGCTCCCTTTAAACACAATAATTACTGCAAGAAGGCCTTGGCCTAACAGTAGTAAGAAAAAGTCATCAACACTGTATATGCCCCCAGTGTGTTCCTTGAGCAAAAACAAATTAAAACATCAATGGAATATTGATCCCATATGGTGGAATGCACAAAGTGACAAATAACTCAAGCCGCTATGCTATATTTACTAAACAATATTTATAACATATTTATTGTTCAATTGAATGATACAATTCAATGAAAATTATTATTTATTTTTTTCTTTGCTATTTACTTGCTTAACTTACACTTCAACCCCCTGGTAAAGTAACAAATCAAACTCAGGAACTCAGTTAAGAGTGTGCAATAAATAGAAACGATGAAACACGATGATCTGTTAATACGGGGAACCTGAGAGAGTTTGAGTGAAAATCATTAAACTCTGCAAAAGCAAACATTACAGAAATAAAACATAATATCTAATCAGTATGCAGCTCGGAGCAGCGCCTTTGGCTCCGAACCGTAGCCTGGTTGGCTTGGTTCAGCTTTGGCCCGGTTAGAGGGGTTGGAGGGGGGGGGGGGGGGGGGGGGGGCGGGTTGGGGTTCAGCCATTGATCTGCAGATATAAGCCAGCGTGTCAGAGCCAAGCCTTCATCATCCTCATCCTCCTCATCCTATGGCGCGTCGGGATAAGCCTTGATCCGCTCCGAGGGGGTGTGCTGCCAGGGGAGCCCGCAGGCCGGTGTGTGTTGCTGAATGTGTGACGGCTTGTTTGCGCGGTGGTTCTGTTTGCCTCATCTTGGCGTGAGGATGACTGGCGTGTTGTATGATCTCGCCGTGCGCGCATGTCAGCTCCACGCGTTCCCTGATGTCAGAGCGCGGGCTGCTCGGACTGGTGTGGTGATGCGTTTTGCACGTGTGTTCGTGTGTCGAGTTTAAACGACTGTGTGTACTTTGCTTCTGAAGACATGACATGGAGGTAGGAGAAGAAGGAATAGAAGGAGGGAGCGAGGTTAAGGAGAAAAAGAGCTACGCTTGCTAGTGAATGCTACAGAGAGACAGCTAGAGAGAGAGAGAGAGAGAGAGAGAGAGAGAGAGAGAGAGAGAGAGAGAGAGAGAGAGAGAGAGAGAGAGAGAGAGAGAGAGAGAGAGAGAGAGAGAGAGAGAGAGAGGGAGAGGGAGAGGGAGAGAGAAAAAAAGAATAGAAGGAGAGACCGAGGTTAAGGAGAAACAGAGCTATGCTTTCTAGTGAATGCTACAGAGAGACGGCTAAAAAGAGAGAGAAGGAGAGAGTGAGAGAGAGAGAGGGAGAGAGAGAGTGAAAGGAGTGAAAGAGTGAGGACGGCAGTGAATGCAGTGCAACTGCAGTTGAGGGCAGGCACTTGTCTTGCCACTTGGCCATGTCTGATTATATCTCACCATCCCCAGAACCATGTGCCTAGAAAGCTGAAAGAGCCGCATCCAGTATAAAGTGCCAGCTGAAATAATTCTATGCAACCAAAATGTATTTCCCTGCCAACCTGACAGACAGCGTGACCCTGTTTAAATGACAGACATATCTAGATCCTACAAAAAGGCGCAACACACTCACAACACGTCCACAACCGTCTCAACCTGTTCACACGGTGGGGCAGTTTAAGTGTGATCCCCGCTGTACGTGCACACACTCACTTTAGATAAGTGTTTTCACCATCCCAGAACGAAGGAGACGTGGAGGGCCGCGGTGAGTGCTTTCGAAAAATGCAGAGACCCGTGTTTAATAATAGCAATGCAAGGTTTAGGAATTATAGAATCGTAAGAACAGATGGCACAGCATGGTAATGTTGTAGACGTATTTGCAAACGTCTGCATACAAACCCATGTAAAGCAACCTCCCCTGCTTGCTTTACATGTGTTCACGACCAGTTAGCAGCTAAGCATGTGATTTGACAACGCTTCGGCGAGAGATTAAGTCTAGACGAATTTATCTCTCGTCAATCTAGAATGAATGTAGCGTTCACCACCTCCCGGAAGGTTGGTTTTGACGACGGTTGTCTACATCGCTCTGTCCCCGCTTGTTTGATGCGTGTGTAAACAAGGCCCACATCCTAGGACATTATTAATACTTTCTACTTAAACTATGCATGGTTTGGATTGGTTCCATCTCAGGCTGCTCAATATCAAAAGCATCCTGACAATCAAAGCTGTATGTATGCGTGTGTGTGAATAACTGTGTGTATTTCCAAATTATGTCTTGTTTGACAGTCAGGGTGCGAGGGGATTTGGACTCCCTGAGACCCCTTGATTGACACTTGAGACCCCCTGAAAGCCTTAACATAAGCATCTTGAAAAAACAATCTGAGCACAGTCTCATGCCGAAGCGCACGCACGCACGCACGCACGCACGCACGCACGCACGCACGCACGCACGCACGCACGCACGCACGCACGCACGCACGCACGCACGCACGCACGCACGCACACACACACACACACACACACACACACACACACACACACACACACACACACACACACACACACACACACACACACACACACACACACACACACACACACATACACACTCAAGCCCCCTTCCCCTCAGATATCTTCCACATCCTACTATGTGGTCTGATCAAATGGATTACTATGATGTTCAGTCCAACCCCAACAGTATTCACAAAGTAATTTAGAAGTCCCAGCCCTTAACATCCATAAAGAATTCTCCAAGCCCAGATCAAACCCACTGCAAATAGAACAGGTGTGGGTGGTCTCCAGTGGTCCAGGGGAACTGGGAGCACAACCAACTCTACCGGCTCAAACTTATGTGTGCTCGACAGTACACATATGCTATCTAATGGGTGCGGAAAGGGGTGTGCGTGTGTGTGTGTGCCAGTGTGTGTGTGCGGAGAAAATAAATTATGCAAATTGGGCTGTTTTTGATCTTCAGATGCCAACCCTCAATGGCGTTGCCATGTATTTCTATTGGGTTGAGCGTTGGAGCCCATACTGACGTTGATGCTCTCGTGGGCGCATAGCGGACCATGGGTTTTCCTACCCTGATGCTGCTCTCAAAGCAATTTACATTTTGACCCGCACAGTGCTGACTTCTCAAAACTCTTTCAATCAGGTTACAGCTTTGTTAGGTGTTCCCAAACCAACGGAATCGAAACGTCAACAAATTTCTTCATTCCTAAACCTATACATGTTTCCATGGTTTTGTGAGATGAAAGTGTTCCCATTTAATGGCTACCTATATTCTTCCACCCAAAGTATCTCCCAACACTTGGATGCTCATCGTGTGTTTGCTAGGGATGGGAGGCTATGAAAATATCATGTCATGATTATAGACTGTATCCAGGGCTACATCATGGTAATGATGCAGTTAAACTAACATTTCGTAGAAAACATTGAAGAATCCTTTCACCTGATGTATTGACATTGTTGGTAGAGCATTCACAATGTTGGCCACTTGTCGATTCACTAAAAAACGTTGTGGCTAGTTCTTCCCTCTCAGCCTCATTCTGAATATGAACCCTTAGGGCAGGCCCCAAATATTAAAATAACTAAAATATCGGTAAGTTAGATTTGTATTCTGAGAACATTTGCTTGTTTGAATACTTTCTGTTTGTTGCGTTGCCTTCAAGGCTGCTGTTACCCCTTACCGAGATTGTCAGTGATGATGACGTACTCGCTCTCTGTAAGCATGTCTTTTACTAAGCAGCCGCTTCAGCTATTTCCTGAAATTTCTCGAGTGGTAATTCATCACACTCGCACGCTACCAATTTTTCATTAGAATCATCAAGACAGACTGAGAAACATGCACTTTAAACTCACTGATAGCCTGTGAGCCGGCTACACACTCATCGTAACAAAGTGTTTTCATAGCTGATATTTTAGTTTGTTATATATTTGTTTGGAATCAAAGGCTAGCTAAAAATCATTGTAATAATAATCTTACCACATCGTTATCAAAGATGCTCCAGGACCAGCGTTGTGCTAAAACACGGGAAAATCTTGGATTTGCATATAAGACGGAGATGGAGACAGCTCAGAGCCCAGTAGGATTTTAAGACGGATTATGCCAACATATACATTGGCTAGAGGACTTACCATATGTATATGGTACTCCTTGTAGTTGGTCATCGTCAAAATAAAATACTCGGCACACTTGCGCTCCTGTTCGTCAGTTTCCTCAACCTGGCAATCTGCGCCAGCTTCGGGCTGGGACACCTCTCAACTCAGTTCATTATATAACTTGGACACCAGTACGCTTTTTTAAATTCACAGAATCAATGTTACAATTTGTATTTTTAATTCAAGTACAATGACTACATTCTCAGTTACTGGCTCTATGTGCTATTCAATTCAATGAACCTCGTTAAATTGAATCACAAGACTAAAGTCTTTCAGTGTTCAGGGATTGTGTGTGTGATACCTCTTTTATTTTTTTATACACAGACGCACACAGAAACACACGCACACCTCTGAGGTATCAGTGAAAACATCCAGTGGCACTGCAGAGGCGTAAGCGGACCTGTGAAGTAGATCCAACGCCCTGGGCAAGCTGTAGGGCTGATAAGCCCCACAGCTTACTGCCCCAAAGAGCTGGTCATTCCAGTCGAAGAGCCCTACAGCTCACTCCCACAGCCCACCGCCCGCCATCCCTGAATCACGCCGGTGTCGTAGTGCTGCGGTACACTGCAGGGTTGTGTTCAGCTGTTCCACTGCTGTAATTCACTGCAGTGTTGTGTTCAGGAGCTGTTCTACTGCTGTAATGCCCTGCAGGGTCGTTCTTAGGAGCTGTACAGGTGTCATGCTGAGATCTGAGACCAGAGGTTGTCTGGTCGTAAAGGTGATTGAACACAAGCTCACAGATGAGGCAGACGTGTTTTTAAGCATCTATTTTACTTTACGTCCGAATTTGAATGGCTTCATTGAACCAATTGGATTTCCTTGTGTGTACAAATATGATGCCTATTTTCAAGGGGTTGGTTTCCAATTTGCTAGAGAATCAGCCTTCAAGGAAGCATTCTGCTGCTTCTATAGTTCTGATAAAATGCATGGTTGTGTTGTTAGGGCCAGAGAAAGTGAAAATTTACCAATTATAAGGATTCAATGATAAAAGTTTTTCATAAAGGAAAACGCAGTCTTAATATAGGACGTGAATATGAAACTGCTTTTACAGAAGAACATGCACAAGAAATAGATGGATGTGTGGGGGAAGAAATATGAATGTTCTTAAAGTGGTTGGCGAAAAAAAATGACTTTAAGTACTTAGAGAAATAGAGGCTAAGTTATATCAGCAACCAATTCCCACATCCCATATAGATACGAACGATACGTTGAAAGGGTCCCTGTGCCACATAATACAGACTTGGAAAAAGAAAGATTTAGAAGACAATTTCCATTTTCTATAATTGC
>NC_082385.1:7189354-7193078 GCF_031168955.1 Gadus macrocephalus | reverse complement strand
GATGAACCCTGCCCGGCGAGCCCTTATTATTAGATTTAGCGTTCATCTTCTCTACCGCTGGCTCTGTTTTACCACACCCCCGCTACTTCTAATTTGCTCCATTAATGTAAAGTATAGTGAGAAATCTCATTCATGGCATTAGCCTTCACCTTATCCTTTTCCCCGTTCCATTCTGTATGCTATGTAAACACTGCAAGGGTGACTATTAAGTAGGTGACTGACTCAGAACTTCCTTTATTCTTGTTGTTCCACCCTACCTAAAGTGAACCAGGCTCCCCTGCTGTTGGCCATTATATAATTGCATTTTGTTTTGAGACTCTGCCTCTTTGAGGGGATGGTGAGAGAGTGTGTGTGGGTGAGTGGAAGAGTTTGTGGGGGGGGGGGGGGGGGGGGGGGCAGGGTTAAACGATTAGGCTTCAAGTGTTGGGAAATGAAGGGACGTGGTAAACTACACTCAATCTAAATTATGATTTTCCCAAACAGATCTGGAGGCAATTAAAGTAAGGCAACGTGGGATCGGCACTCAAAGTGTATATCGCTGAAAAAAAATAAAATTAGGTTTCGATTTGATGGTTCATGATTTGATTGGTGGTGAAGTGATATAGTTCTAACTTTGTTCAAGATTATTCTCAGTAGATTAAGTCACAACGGTGTTGTCGTTGTTGGTGAGTATGCAAAGTCAACAATCACAAACCATTTATTTTATGAGAAGAAGTTAAGGAGATCAGCAATTTAATGTAAAAGAATGCAAACAGGTTAAAGGATTGAAAATATGAATTGTTGTTTTTTTCCGTACAGCTGCACATCAGAAGTGGAGAAATTAGCAATCAATTTTGATTTCATGTCTACCTTAAAACGATAAATAATAATGAAAACTCAAAAGCGGTTTCTCCGTCTCAAGGGTTGCTTTGATTCAAATACAAATTATATCACCGGCTTATCTTGCATTCCCTATTATTCTGCAATAGAGGAAAGAAAAATAAACCAAAACAAAAATAATTCCCCACTATGGGTCTGAAAGTGAGTCTTCGAGGTGTTTGGTCAATTATGCATTAGCAGTGCCTGCTGGGCACCTTAAGTCCTTCACAGTGAATTCTGCTGCACCTCTCTGCTCAGCCATGTCTGGAAGTGATGGGCTTATCGGTATTTGGCCAGTGTCTATCGCCAGCCTTGTTTGTTCCATCTGCCCGTGAGCCTCTCTATTCCAGAGGAGGAAGAGGTATCATGGCTCCCTGCTCCCTCTTTCATTTATACGTTCCACCTTCCTCGCTCCCCACACCCCGTATCAGATAGACAAAGGCCATGATGAGGTCACACAATCACCTCTGCGTGTGTGTGGCTGTGGATGTGGGTGTCTGTGTGTGGGTCTGTCTGTGTGTGTGTGTCCTTGTCTGTGTGTGTCCCTGTGTGTGTGTTTGTGTGTGTGTGTGTGTGTGTGTGTGTGAGTGTGTCCGTGTGTGTGTTTGTGAGTGTGTCTGTGTGTGTGTTTTTATCCGTGTGTGTCCGTGTGTGTGCATGAATGCTTGCTCCACTGCCGCCACCATCTGCAGAGATAGACTATTACGTGTCGCGTGTGACCAGACCATGATTTCCTCCATTCCGCATAAGTGTCATCATAGTTATTTATAATTCCGTCTTCAACATGAACAGGTGAACTCAAATCCCCGAGGTGTCCTGGAGAGACACCGTGCTGACATTATCGTTGTTAGACCTCCTCAAGATGGGCCCTGGAATGGCGCACAGGGTTGAACTATAATTCCTCTACTGTACAACACTATACGATACCATCGTAAATTACCCGTGATGCTTTGCCAATGGCATAAAGATGACTTAGCTGTGCGAACTCGAGATGCTGGAGGATGGCAAAAGACACCCGTAGTGGCTAGGGATGTAAATGTCTTTGCTTCTGTTCAAAAACATTTCTAAAAACACAACTAAAAACAGGGTACCTCGAAACAATGTGTACCAGCAAATGTTCAGTGCTATTTGATTGCTTGATTTGATTTGAGTTATTTAGCATTCGTATTTATAAATTAATGAATTGATGAATTAATATTTTAATGAATTAATCAAACATGTATTATTATTATTAATATATATATTTTTAAGGGCTCTAATCAGCAAGAACACTACTGGGTATTCAAACTCAAACTATAAATAGCTTTGTGGATCCCTAAAATATAAGCATAAAAAAGTAAAACAAATATAAGCATGAACTCGCATAGATTTTCAAACCAAATCGCCCTGAATTGTTTTGAAATGAGAAGCATCGTTGCTGTTTAAAATGGGAGCACTTGTACGGAGGGGCGTATTGAATCGTGCTTGAAAGGAGAGATGCAAAATGCATAAGAGTTCAACATCTAATTCAGGGCTGGCAAGAGATTTTGTGTTGTCATGGTGGCAGTTTATTATTTGAACACCTCCTTTGTTTCATTTTGAAATACATTTGTCCTTTGCATTTTGACGAGGCAAAGCCACATATATAATCAATAACAGAGCTTTATATGCTAATAGCTAGAATAATATCACCTAAACAAAGCTTGTTGACGACAGACAGTTGTAAATGTACTCGTTGGCTGCCCTACACACACTCAAATACGTCTGCCAAACACTGTAAAACAAAGAGAAATTGAGCTACTTGGATCATCCGAGGGTCCACAAAAATGGGAAAGGAATAGAAAAGTGTGAATAGAATATGTGATAAAACGAAATGAGCCAACTCGAGTAAACAGGAAAAATGTGATCGTGGACAAGTTTGGCTCATAATGGACAGATTGGGTATTTATTGTCAAAATATTTGGATGTGCAACAAAACTGCACTCAGTGTGGCAACGAAAGATGCAGCGACACACACGCACTCACACGAATTGACTTAAGTTAAGTTAAGTTGCAATCACACAGTAACTACTGATCACAGTGAGTTTTAACTAGAAGTTTCCATAAAGGCATTCCCGTCTTGAGATTAATAAAGTACATCGTATCATTCCTTACATTTGTGTACACATGGGGGGATTCATCAGGGCTGCATCATAGCACCCTAGCCCACCACCACAAAACAGCAGTTTCCAAAATGTTTTTCCACATCTCCTCCATTCCACACTTAACGGTCTCACACTCTCCCCCCCCCCCCCTTCCCCTTCCCCCCGGCAGAAGTATAGTGTAATGAAGGTGCGGTTGCCGTAGTAATTACTTTAGCCGTGGCTCAGGTGGAAATGGGCCAGCAGTAGTGAGCGAGACAGCAATCGGTATCACTATCATCAGCCTCATCATCCTCCTCTCCTTCTCCATCTCCACATGCTTTTCCTCGAGCCAAGACAGCTCTCCGGCGTCTGTATCGGCCGTCATCAACAGCAGTAGTTATTAGGTGATTATTATACCTTCGGCTGGCCTCAGCGAGGTTCAAAGTAAGACCAGCTCGACTGATAACGACGTGAGTGTGGGAGTGATAAACCGGCTGAGGTGATCTGAGAGAGGTCCAATAAGGAGGACAGATGGAGACATGATTGGAAACAGGGGTTTGACCTGGGCCGGTGGGGGAATGTAATTCGAGTTCACCTTCAGCAAATTAAGCGATAGCTTGTTTTGGTTTGGGACTCGGAGGGTTCTCTGTGCAGATGGATTGAAGACACCTGCTACTAGCGTCAGCGGTTACTCCCCTAGCCTGCTCCGTGACATCGTCATTTGAACGACTGATTCGTGTTGTTTCTCTTGTTCCCACCGCTGG